>NC_048583.1:63981253-64066253 GCF_013265735.2 Oncorhynchus mykiss
CTGGCTGGTTGGCTGACTGGCTGGCTGGCTGGTTGGCTGACTGGCTGGCTGACTGGCTGGCAGATTGGCTGACTGGCTGGCTGGCTGTCTGGCAGATTGGCTAGCTGGATGGTTGGCTGACTGGCTGGCTGGCTGGCTGGCTGGCTGGCTGGCTGGTTGGCTGACTGGCTGGTTGGCTGACTGGCTGGCTGACTGGCTGGCAGATTGGCTGACTGGCTGGCTGGCAGATTGGCTAGCTGGATGGTTGGCTGACTGGCTGGCTGGTTGGCTGACTCCTGGAGGACTCCCTTTACCAGACTGTGGCTGAGAGTAGAGATTACAATAGCCCTGTCCTGGACCCTGATCTACAGTAGAGATTACAATATCCCTGTCCTGGACCCTGATCTACAGTAGAGATTACAATAGCCCTGTCCTGGACCCTGATCTACAGTAGAGATTACAATAGCCCTGTCCTGGACCCTGATCTACAGTAGAGATTACAATAGCCCTGTCCTGGACCCTGATCTACAGTAGAGATTACAATAGCCCTGTCCTGGACCCTGATCTACAGTAGAGATTACAATAGCCCTGTCCTGGACCCTGATCTACAGTAGAGATTACAATACCCCTGTCCTGGATCCTGATCTACAGTAGAGATTACAATAGCCCTGTCCTGGACCCTGTTCTACAGTAGAGATTACAATAGCCCTGTCCTGGACCCTGTTCTACAGTAGAGATTACAATAGCCCTGTGCTGGACCCTGATCTACAGTAGAGATTACAATAGCCCTGTCCTGGACCCTGATCTACAGTAGAGATTACAATAGCCCTGTCCTGGACCCTGTTCTACAGTAGAGATTACAATAGCCCTGTCCTGGACCCTGATCTACAGTAGAGATTACAATAGCCCTGTAGTTGTATCGTAGGGCTACGGCAGGTCCAAGTGTTGGGACTGGGAGCTGTTCCGGAGTGTTGGGACTGGGTGCTGTTCCGGAGTGTTGGGACTGGGAGCTGTTCCGGAGTGTTGGGACTGGGAGCTGTTCCGGAAATGGGACTCCTTTTGGGCTTATCAATAAGACACAAAGAAGAGAGAGAAAGAGAGGGACGAGAGAGAGAGAGAGGGAGGGATGGGAGAGAGAGGGAGGGATGGGAGAGAGAGGGAGGGATGGGAGGGAGAGGGAGGGAGAGATTGGAGAGAGAGGGGGATAGGAGGGAGAGGAAGGGAGGGAGGGGACGGGAGAGAGAAGGAGGGATGGGAGAGACAGGGAGGGATGGGAGGGAGAGGGGGATAGGAAGGAGAGGAAGGGAGGGAGGGACGGGAGAGAGAAGGAGGGATGGGAGAGACAGGGAGGGATGGGAGGGAGAGGGGGATAGGAAGGAGAGGAAGGGAGGGAGGGACGGGAGAGAGAAGGAGGGATGGGAGAGAGAAGGAGGGATGGGAGAGACAGGGAGGGATGGGAGGGAGAGGGAGGGATGGGAGGGAGAGATTGGAGAGAGAGGGGGATAGGAAGGAGAGGAAGGGAGGGAGGGGATGGGAGAGAGAAGGAGGGATGGGAGAGACAGGGAGGGATGGGAGGGAGAGGGGGATAGGAAGGATAGGAAGGGAGGGAGGGACGGGAGAAAGAAGGAGGGATGGGAGAGACAGGGAGGGATGGGAGGGAGAGGGGGATAGGAAGGAGAGGAAGGGAGGGAGGGACGGGAGAGAGAAGGAGGGACGGGAGAGAGAAGGAGGGATGGGAGAGACAGGGAGGGATGGGAGGGAGAGGGAGGGATGGGAGAGAGAAAGATATGTGAGGAAGGGAGGATTAGAATGGGGGCAGGGACTGTTGGGAGGGAGGGAGGGAGAGAAGAGATGGGTTGGTAGCCATGCAGAATGCAGATTGCTTACAGATGGTTGTCAGAGGGGTAATAGAGAGGGTCTGGAGCCCTGGAGAGCAAATCAGTATGTGTGCACGCCCGCATGCGTGACTGTGTATAAGACAGTTTGTGAAAGGGTGTGTGTCTGATGGGGGGGGTAGGGATATGTGAGGGAAGAGAGGCAGGGTGTGTGTCTGATGGGGGTTAGGGATATGTGAGGGAAAGAGAGGCAGGGTGTGTGTCGAAGGGGGGGTAGCGATATACAGGTGGCTAGCTGTCAGTGGCTGTGCCCACATAATGTAATGTATGGTCTAGGTGGCTATCCAAGACACACCAATCCACTAATATACACTAACATACAATACAATCCACTAATATACACTAACATACAATACAATACACTAATATACACTAACATACAACACAATCCACTAATATACACTAACATACAACACAATCCACTAATATACACTAACATACAATACAATCCACTAATATAGACTAACATACAACACAATCCACTAATATTGACTAATATAGACTACAATCCACTAATATAGACTAATATAGACTACAATCCATTAATAAAAAGTGCCATCGGAAAGTAGATTTTTTCCACATTTGTTAAATTACAGCATTATTCTAAAATGGATTACATAAATAAAACAAGCCAGCAATCTACAGACAATACCACATAATGACTGGCCTTATTGCTTAAATGTATGGGGGATACCAGTGAGATATATTGCCTAGTGTACTGGGGACACCAGTGAGATATACTGCCTAGTGTACTGGGGATACCAGTGAGATATACTGCCTAGTGTACTGGGGATACCAGTGAGATATACTGCCTAGTGTTCTGGGGATACAAGTGAGATATACTGCCTAGTGTTCTGGGGATACAACAGATATACTGCCTAGTGTACTGGGGATACCAGAGAGATATACTGCCTAGTGTACTGGGGATACCAGTGAGATATACTGAATAGTGTACTGAGGATACAACAGACATACTGCCTAGTGTTCTGGGGATACAACAGATATACTGACTAGTATACTGGGAATACCAGAGATATATACTGCCTAGTGTACTGAGGAAACCAGTGAGATATACTGCCTAGTGTTCTGGGGATACAACAGATATACTGACTAGTATACTGGGAATACCAGAGATATATACTGCCTAGTGTACTGGGGATACCAGTGAGATATACTGCCTAGTGTACTGTAGTACTGGGGATACCAGTGAGATATACCGCCTAGTGTACTGGTGATACAACATATATACTGCCTAGTATACTGGGGATACCAGTGAGAAATACTGCCTAGTGTACAGGGGGTACTAGTGAGATTTACCACCTAGTGTACTGGAGATACCAGTGAGATATACTGCCTAGTGTACTGGGGACACCAGTGAGATATACTGCCAAATGTACTGGGGATACAACAGATATACTGCCTAGTGTACTGGGGATACCAGTGATAAATAGTGCCTAGTATACTGGGGATACAACAGATATACTGCCTAGTGTACTGGGGATACCAGTGAGATATACTGCCTAGTCTACTGGGGATACCAGTGAGATATACTGCCTAGTGTACTGGGGATACCAGTGAGATATACTGCCTAGTGTACTGGGGATACCAGTGAGATATACTGCCTAGTGTACTGGGGATACCAGTGAGATATACTGCCTAGTGTACTGAGGACACCAGTGAGATATACTGACTAGTATACTGGGGATACAACAAATATACTGCCTATTGTACTGGGGATACAACAGATATACTGCCTAGTGTACTGGGGATACCAGTGAGATATACTGCCTAGTGTACTGGGGACACCAGTGAGATATACTGCCAAGTGTACTGGGGATACAACAGATATACTGCCTAGTGTAGTGGGGATACCAATGAGATATACTGCCTAGTGTACTGGGGATACCAGTGAGATATACTGCCTAGTGTTCTGGGGATACAACAGATATACTGCCTAGTGTACTGGGGATACAACATATATACTGCCTAGTGTACTGGGGATACCAGTGAGAAATACTGCCTAGTATACTGGGGATACAACAGATATACTGCCTAGTGTACTGGGGATACAACAGATATACTGCCTAGTGTACTGTGGATACAAGTGAGATATACTGCCTAGTGTACTGCAGTACTGGGGATACCAGTGAGATATACCAACTAGTGTACTGGGGATACAACATATATACTGCCTCGTGTACTGGGCATACAACATATACACTGCCTAGTGTACTGAGGATACCAGTGAGATATACTGCCTAGTGTACTGGGGATACCAGTGAGATATACTGCCTAGTGTTCAGGGGATACAACAGATATACTGCCTAGTGTACAGGGGATACCAGTGAGAAATACCGCCTAGTGTACTGGGGATAACAGTGAGATAAACTGCCTAGTATACTGGGGATACCAGTGAGATATACTGCCTAGTGTACTGGGGATACAACAGATATACTGAATGGTGTACTGGGGATACCAGTGAGATATACTGCCTAGTGTACTGGGGATACCAGTGAGATATACTACCTAGTGTACTGGGGATACAACATATATATTGCCTAGTGCACTGGGGATACCAGAGAGATATACTGCCTAGTGTACTGGGGATACCAGTGAAATATACTGCCTAGTGTACTGGGGATACAACAGATATACTGAATAGTGTACTGGGGATATCAGTGAGATATACTGCCTAGTGTACTGGGGATACCAGTGAGATATACTGCCTAGTGTACTGGGGATACAACAGATATACTGCCTAGTGTACTGACGATACCAGTGAGATATACTGCCTACTGTACTGGGGATACCAGTGAGATATACTGCCTAGTGTACTGGGGATACCAGTGCGATATACTGCCTAGTGTACTGGGGATACCAGTGAGAAATACTACCTAGTGTACTGGGGATACAACAGATATATTGCCTGGTGCACTGGGGATACCAGTGAGACATACTGCCTAGTGTACTGGGGATACCAGTGCGATATAATGCCTAGTGTACTGGGGATACCAGTGAGAAATACAACCTAGTGTTCTGGGGATACAACAGATATACTGCCTCGTGTACTGGGGATACCAGTGATATCTACTGCCTAGTGTACTGGGGATACCAGTGAGATATACTGCCTAGTATACTGGGGATACAACAGATATACTGCCTAGTGTACTGGGGATACAACAGATATACTGCCTAGTGTACTGAGGAAACCAGTGAGATATACTGCCTAGTGTACTGGGGATACCAGTGAGATATACTGCCTAGTGTAATGGGGATACAACAGATATACTGAATAGTGTACTGGGGATACCAGTGAGATATACTGCCTAGTGTACTGGGGATACCAGTGAGATATACTGCCTACTGTACTGGGGATACCAGTGAAATATACTGCCTAGTGTACTGGGGATACCAGTGAGATATACTGCCTAGTGTACTGAGGATACCAGTGAGATATACTGCCTAGTGTACTGGGGATACCAGTGAGATATACTGCCTAGTGTTCTGGGGATACAACAGTTATACTGCCTAGTGTACCAGTGAGATATACTGCCTAGTTGACTGGGGATACAACAGATATACTGAATAGTGTACTGGGGATACCAGTGAAATATACTGCCTAGTGTACTGGGGATACCAGTGAGATATACTGCCTAGTGTACTGAGGATACAACAGATATACTGCCTAGTGTACTAGGGATACCAGTGAGATATACTGCCTAGTGTACTGGGGATACAACAGTTATACTGCCTAGTGTACTGGGGATACCAGTGAGATATACTGCCGAGTGTACGGGGGATACCAGTGAGATATACTGCCTAGTGTACTGGGGATACCAGTGATATATACTGCCTAGTGTACTGGGGATACCAGTGAGATATACTGCCTAGTATTCTGGGGATACAACAGTTATACTGCCTAATGTACAGGCATACAACATATATACTGCCTAGTGTACTGGGGATACCAGTGAGATATACTGCTTAGTGTACTGCAGTACTGGGGATACCAGTGAGATATACTGCCTAGTGTACTGGGGATTCAACATATATACTGCCTCGTGTACTGGGGATACAACATATATACTGCCTAGTGTACTGGGGATACAACAGATATACTGCCTAGTGTACTGGGGATACCAGTGAGATATACTGCCTAGTGTACTGGGGATACCAGTGAGATATACCGCCTAGAGTACTGTAGTTTATATTCTGCACTGGAGAAGACAGTGGGTAACCAGTGAGCTAATGTCATCTATATATAACTGACTTACAAGAACGTTCACCACGTCAAAACAAAAAGTACCCCAGTACCCGAGTACCCGAGTACCCCAGCTCCAGTACCCCAGTACCCGAGTACCCCAGTACCCCAGCTCCAGTACCCCAGTACCCGAGTACCCCAGTACCCCAGCTCCAGTACCCCAGTACCCGAGTACCCCAGTACCCCAGCTCCAGTACCCCAGCTCCAGTACCCCAGTACCGAGTACCCCAGTACCCCAGCTCCAGTACCCCAGCTCCAGTACCCCAGTACACGAGTACCCCAGTACCCCAGCTCCAGTACCCCAGTACCCGAGTACCCCAGTACCCCAGCTCCAGTACCCCAGCTCCAGTACCCCAGTACCCGAGTACCCCAGTACCCCAGCTCCAGTACCCCAGTACCCGAGTACCCCAGTACCCCAGCTCCAGTACCCCAGCTCCAGTACCCCAGTACCCGAGTACCCCAGTACCCCAGCTCCAGTACCCCAGTAACCGAGTACCCCAGTACCCCAGCTCCAGTACCCCAGCTCTAGTACCCCAGCTCCCCAGTACCCCAGCTCCAGTACCCCAGTACCCTAGTACCCCAGCTCCAGTACCCAGTACCCCAGCTCCAGAACCCCAGTATCCCAGCTCCAGTACCCCATTACCCCAGTGCTCCAGTACCCCAGCTCCAGTACCCCAGTACCCCAGTGCTCCAGTACCCCAGTTCCAGTGCTCCAGTACCCCAGTGCTCCAGTACTCCAGTACCCCAGCTCCCCAGTACCCCAGTGCTCCAGTACCCCAGTACCCCAGCTCCAGTACCCCAGTACCCCAGTGCTCCAGTACCCCAGTACCCCAGTGCTCCAGTACCCCAGCTCCAGTACCCCAGTACCCCAGCTCCCCAGTGCTCCAGTACCCCAGTGCTCCAGTACCCCAGTGCTCCAGTACCCCAGTGGTCCAGTGCACCAGTACCCCAGTGCTCCAGTACCCCAGTGCTCCAGTACCCCAGCTCCAGTGCTCCAGTACCCCAGCTCCAGTACCCCAGTACCCCAGCTCCAGTACCCCAGTGCTCCAGTACCCCAGTGCTCCAGTACCCCAGTAACTCAGTGCTCCAGTGCTCCAGTACCCCAGTGCTCCAGTACCCCAGTACCCCAGCTCCAGTTAGAAGTTTAATACACAGAGAAAATTACATCAACAGCAGACTGCCGTCACGAGTAATTAAAACACACTGAGTGGACTCATTACTGTACTGTAGAACTTGGGCACCGGGCAAGGAGAGGGACAGGACCTCTAATGATTCTGGAGACATGGGGCCGGCAGCCAAACCTGCTCTGCTCATAATGCCCCCCATTCATTCAGTCAGGTCTAAAGGCAGACAGACAGCCAGTCAGGACACAGACACATAGACTACGGAGAGAGGGGAGAAACAACCACCATCGTGTCCTATTCAGGCTGAGGAGCACAAAGGACAGATTGGGGTGGAGGAGGAGGAGGAGGAGGAGGAGGAGAGGAGAACACAGTCAGTCACACACTGCATACTGTTGCCAGGACGTCCAGGGTCTACTGCCTTAACATTTGACCCCGTAACTAGAGTACAGACTATTCTGAAAGGATCTATCTCAGATGTAAAACTATGATCAAACATGACAGGTGGTTCCATCGTCACAATATGTCATGGTCTAAAGTCCCTGGAAAAGTACAAATCTAGCAATCCATTTGTATATGATGGTTGGTATATGCTGTCCTTCAGTATTTGATGGTATATGCTGTCCTTCAGTATATGATGTTACATGCTGTCCTTCAGTATATGGTGGTTGGTATATGCTGTCCTTCAGTGTATGATGGTACATGATGTCCTTCAGTGTATGGTGGTACATAGTGTCCTTCAGTGTATGATGGTACATGCTGTCCTTCAGTGTATGATGGTACATGCTGTCCTTCAGTGTATGATGGTACATGCTGTCCTTCAGTGTATGATGGTACATGCTGTCCTTCAGTATACAATGATACATGCTGTCCTTCAGTATATAATGGTACATGCTGTCCTTCAGTGTATGATGGTACATGCTGTCCTTCAGTGTATGATAGTACATGCTGTCCTTCAGTGTATGATGGTACATGCTGTCCTTCAGTATACAATGATACATGCTGTCCTTCAGTATATAATGGTACATGCTGTCCTTCAGTATACGATGGTACATGCTGTCCTTCAGTATATAATGGTACATGCTGTCCTTCAGTATATGATGGTACATGCTGTCCTTCAGTATATAATGGCACATGCTGTCCTTCAGTATATGATGGTACATGCTGTCCTTCAGTATATAATGGTACATGCTGTCCTTCAGTATATGATGGTACATGCTGTCCTTCAGTATATAATGGTACATGCTGACCTTCCCACCTTCTTTTAGTTATTCAGGATAGAGGCCGAAAGAACAGTGTGTGTGTGTGTGTGTCTTACTGAATGAGAGCAGTCAGACTATTAATGAGTCACACGATGAGTGCCCCTCTCCTGTTCCAACCAATGCATTAATGCTGGGAACCGAACCTACAATGTTATACTTCAATAGTAACTCTAGTGGACAACAATGCCAACCAACAACCAGGGAACATGTGAGAGACCAGAGCAGTTCTACAAATCTACTGATCCAAAATACACACCCACACACACACAGGCCCGTAGGCATTTACACACAGACGGTACTCAGATGTTTCCCCTTGCCGTTGCCAATATGTGGAGGAGCCTCTCCCAGATGTGCTTTCTGCTCACCCTCCTCCTCCTCAACCCTGTTCCCATCATCACCTCCCTCCTCTCCTCCAGCTTCTCTCAGACCCACCCACCCTCCCCTCTTCCCTCATCACCTCCCTCCTCTCCCTCCCCCTTTCTCTCAGACCCACCCAACCATCATGACCCCCTCCCCCTTTGCTCTCCTTCTCTCAGAGCTACCATCCCCCTTTGATCTCCTTCTCTCAGAGCGACCATCCCCCTTTGCTCTCCTTCTCTCAGAGCTACCATCCCCCTTTGATCTCCTTCTCTCAGAGCTACCATCCCCCTTTGCTCTCCTTCTCTCAGAGCGACCATCCCCCTTTGCTCTCCTTCTCTCAGAGCTACCATCCCCCTTTGATCTCCTTCTCTCAGAGCTACCATCCCCCTTTGCTCTCCTTCTCTCAGAGCTACCATCCCCCTTTGCTCTCCTTCTCTCAGAGCTACCATCCCCCTTTGCTATCCTTCTCTCAGAGCTACCGTCCCTCAGGATCCTTCATGAACAGACAAGGATACTGTAAATATCTCATACAACACTTTCAGTTAATAACGCTGGAAAGATCCAAATCTCCGACAGAGCTCGCTGAGATTTAACATTTAGTAAACCCGTCCAGACAAACCCGTCCAGACTTGCTTCGGGATTATGTCTACTTCCCCTAGAGTCAGATGAAGTAGTGGATACCATTTGTATGTCTATGTGTCCAGTATGGAGGAAGTTAGAGGTAGTTTTGCGAGCCGATGCTAATTAGCGTTAGCGCAAATGACTGGAAGTCTATGGGCATCTGCAAGCTTGCCATTGCCAAAATCGCGAGTATCCCTTTAAAAGCATCATGGTAGCTTAAATGTTATTCAAGGTGGGCTGAAACATACATCTAGGTTTAACTGAATGACTAAATACAATGACAGCCAGTCTATCTATGTCCAGAAGGGTAGCCTAGTGGTTAGAGTGTTGAACTAGTAACTGGAAGGTTGCAAAGTTCAAACCCCCGAGCTGACAAGGTACAAATCTGTCGTTCTGCCCCCTGAACAGGCAGTTAACCCACTGTTCCTAGGCCGTCATTGAAAATAAGAATTTGTTCTTAACTGACTTGCCTAGTTAAATAAAGGTAAAGATGTACAGTTGGGTCTGAAATTATCGGCACCCTTGAAAAATATGAGTAAAAAAGATTATATAAAATCTCTGGCCCAAAAGTTGTTTTTTATATTATTTAATACTAATACAATTGCTAATCGAAATACATTTTGTTTATTAACAAGTAATCTTTTGAATTTTTGGGAATTATTGGCACCCCTAGTTTCAATACCTTTGAATACCTCAACTTGCGAGGATAACGGCACTGAGCCTTTTTTCTAAAATGTTTTATGAGATTGGAGAACACATAGGAAGGGATCTGAGACCTTTCCTCTTTACAGCATCTTTCAAGATCCTTGATATCCTGAGATGGACTGGCCCTCTTCAATTCAAACCACAGGTTTTTCAATTGGGTTCAATTCCGGAGACTGAGATGGCCATTGCAAAATGTAGATTTTCTATTCAATTAACCATTTTTGTGGATTTTGTGTGCGTGGGGTTATTGTCTTGCTGGAAGATCCACGATAAGTTTCAGCCTCCTGAAAGAGGCAACCACGTTTTTGGCTATAATGTCCTGGTACTGTGTAATGTTCATGATGCCATTGACCTTAAAGGGACATTTTGAAAGATGATGCCATTGACCTTAAAGGGACATTTTGCAAAATGTTTCAACTTCCTATCCATCATCTCTAGCACGCCTACATCAACATGTTTTGAAAATAATAAAATAAAAATAAAAGATAGTGGAAGGTAAAAGCATTTCCAATGACATCATCAACCAATTAGAAAACAATTAGAAGGCGATGCCTCCTCATAATTTGTTAAAATCACACGACGCCCACTGATGATGTCACTGGAAACATTCATCTTCCTATTTCTTTTTTTTTTTTTTTTTAAATACAAAACATTGAAAAACGCGCCATTTTCACATACTGTATGTTGATGTTGGGGTTGTGCTGGGAGTGATGAATATGACGTTGAATTTCCCTTTAACATGGGCCACAGGACAAGTGGAACCCCATAGAAACACATTCAATAACACATTCGTAAATGGCCAAAAAAAGACAGTAAAAACAAACAAAAAAATGAATTTTTTTTTTTTTTTTTTTTGGGGGGGGGGGGGGGGGTTAGTAGGGGTTCTTAATGTTAATGTTGCGAGTTGCGAAATATGGCTATGCATCATCAGTTTTTCTCTTGTTATGTCAGTCACTGATAGTCTGCCAATTAGCTCATGTCAGCTAACAATTTTTAGATTGCTAAATTAGTGTAGCGGCCAGCTATCTAAACTTGTCATCATCAGTGAATTACCGGATGGGAGGCCCCCACTTTGATTTTGTTAGTCAGTCTCATTCAGATAGCATAACAAAAATTGCAAACATTTCTCTCCACCCCATGGAAAAATTTGTAGAATTGCATGAAATTAGTTATAAAATTGCTAAATCTTCACTCCGCCCCATGACAAAACGTATAGAATTGCAGAAAACTTGCTTTAAAACGACGACATTTTCTCTACACCCCATGACAAAATGTGTAGAATTGCAGAACACTTGCTGTGGGGTCAACAGGTTTCCACCATAGTTGAAAAGGCACTCAACTGAGGCACTGAAGGGCAGTGTAGTGCTGTACTCCGGAAAACAAGTTCCGGACCAAAGGGGAACGATTTCAAGGAGTCCCAAGACTTGTTTTTGTCTTCAAGGTACTTCCTCATCCTCTGCAGCACCCTTGTTGTTGTACCTCCAAATGCAAAAAAAAAACAATTGACTTGTTCTCCATAGGAAGCTGCTTCTTCAACTAATGTACTCTGCATCTCCTCTCTTTTTCCAGGGTTGAACCAACACAGTCGAAACCTTGGCGCCGTAACAGTTGACATTTTTTGCTTCATGGGTGCTTAGCATAGATCCAAACCATTGAGGCAGTCAATGACCGCAGTGATGATTTGTGCCGAGAGGCCTACCACCGTCGTATTGTCAGTAAACTTGATGATGGTGATGGAGTCGTGCGTGGCCACGCAGTTGTGGGTAAAGTAGGAGACTAAGAACACACAACTGAGGGGCCCCCGTGTTGAGGGTCAGTGGAGGTGTTGTTGCCTACCCTTACCACCTGGGGGTGGCCCGTCAGGAAGTCCAGGATCCAGTCGCAGAGGGAGCTGTTCATACCCAGGGTCCTAAGCTTGGTGATGAGCTTGAAGAGAAAAATTGTTTTTGAAAGCTAAGCTGTAGTCAATGAACAGCATTGACTTAAGGTATTCGTCTTATCTAGGTGGGTGAGGGCAGTGTGGACTCTACACACTGACAAGACTCTACACAATGACATGACTCTACACACTGACAGGACAATACACACCGCCACACTGACAGGAACCAACACACTGATAACAGGACTCTACACACTGACAGGACTCTACACACTGACAAGACTCTACACAATGACAGGACTCTACACACTGACAGGAAACTACACACTGACACTGACAGGACTCTACACACTGACAGGACTCTACACACTGACACTGACAGGACAGTACACACGGACACTGACAGGACTCTACACACTGACAGGACTCAACACACGGACACTGACAGGACAGTACACACGGACACTGACATTACCCTACACACTAACAGGACTATACACACTGACAGGACTCTACACACTGACAGGACTCTACATACTGACAGGACTCTACAAACTGACAGTACTCTACACACTGTCAGGACTCTACACACTGACAATACTCTACACACTGACAGGACTCTACACACTGACAGGACTCTACACACTGACAAGACTCTACACACTGACAGGACTCTACACACTGACAAGACTCTACACAATGACAGGACTCTACACACTGACAGGACTCTACACACTGACCCTGACAGGACTCTACACACTGACAGGACTCTACACACTGACAAGACTCTACACACTGACACTGACAGGACTCTACACACTGATAGGACTCTACACACTGACAGGACTATACACACTGACAGGACTCTACACACTGACAGGACTCTACACACTGACAGGACTCTACACACTGACAGGACTCTACACACTGACAGGACTCTACATACTGACAGGACTCTACACACTGACCCTGACAGGACTCTACACACTGACAGGACTCTACACACTGACAGGACTCTACATACTGACAGGACTCTACACACTGACCCTGACAGGACTCTACACACTGACAGGACTCTACACACTGACAGGACTCTACACACTGACAGGACTCTACATACTGACAGGACTCTACATACTGACAGGACTCTACACACTGACCCTGACAGGACTCTACATACTGACAGGACTCTACACACTGACAGGACTCTACACACTGACAGGACTCTACATACTGACAGGACTCTACACACTGACAGGACTCTAAAAAACTGACAGGACTCTACACACTGACAGGACAATAAACACCGCCACTGACAGGACTCTACACACTGACAGGACTCTACACACTGACACCGACAGGACAGTACACACGGACACTGACAGGACTCTACACACTGACAGGACTCTACACACTGACACTGACAGGACAGTACACACAGACACTGACAGGACTCTACACACTGACAGGACTGTACACACTGAAAGGACTCTACACACTGACAAGACTCTACACAATGACAGGACTCTACACACTGACAGGAAACTACACACTGACACTGACAGGACTCTACACACTGACAGGACTCTACACACTGACACTGACAGGACAGTACACACGGACACTGACAGGACTCTACACACTGACAGGACTCAACACACGGACACTGACAGGACAGTACACACGGACACTGACATTACCCTACACACTGACAGGACTCTACACACTGACAGGACTCTACATACTGACAGGACTCTACAAACTGACAGTACTCTACACACTGACAGGACTCTACACACTGACAGGACCCTACACACTGACAGGACAATACACACCGCTACACTGACAGGAACCAACTCACTGATAACAGGACTCTACACACTGTCAGGACTCTACACACTGACAATACTCTACACACTGACAGGACTCTACACACTGACAAGACTCTACACAATGACAGGACTCTACACACTGACAGGACTCTACACACTGACAGGACTCTACACACTGACAGGACTCTACACACTGACAAGACTCTACACACTGACACTGACAGGACTCTACACACTGATAGGACTCTACACACTGACAGGACTATACACACTGACAGGACTCTACACACTGACAGGACTCTACACACTGACAGGACTCTACACACTGACAGGACTCTACATACTGACAGGACTCTACACACTGACACTGACAGGACAGTACACACGGACACTGACAGGACTCTAAACACTGACAGGACTCTACACACTGACACTGACAGGACAGTACACACGGACACTGACAGGACTCTACACACTGACAGGACTCAACACACGGACACTGACAGGACAGTACACACGGACACTGACATTACCCTACACACTAACAGGACTATACACACTGACAGGACTCTACACACTGACAGGACTCTACATACTGACAGGACTCTACAAACTGACAGTACTCTACACACTGACAGGACTCTACACACTGACAGGACCCTACACACTGACAGGACAATACACACCGCTACACTGACAGGAACCAACTCACTGATAACAGGACTCTACACACTGTCAGGACTCTACACACTGACAATACTCTACACACTGACAGGACTCTACACACTGACAGGACTCTACACACTGACAAGACTCTACACACTGACAAGACTCTACACAATGACAGGACTCTACACACTGACAGGACTCTACACACTGACAAGACTCTACACACTGACACTGACAGGACTCTACACACTGATAGGACTCTACACACTGACAGGACTATACACACTGACAGGACTCTACATACTGACAGGACTCTACACACTGACCCTGACAGGACTCTACACACTGACAGGACTCTACACACTGACAGGACTCTACACACTGACAGGACTCTACATACTGACAGGACTCTACACACTGACAGGACTCTACAAACTGACAGGACTCTACACACTGACAGGACTCTACACACTGACAGGACAATAAACACCGCCACTGACAGGACTCTACACACTGACAGGACTCTACATACTGACAGGACTCTACACACTGACCCTGACAGGACTCTACACACTGACAGGACTCTACATACTGACAGGACTCTACACACTGACAGGACTCTACAAACTGACAGGACTCTACACACTGACAGGACTCTACACACTGACAGGACAATAAACACCGCCACTGACAGGACTCTACACACTGACAGGACTCTACACACTGACACCGACAGGACAGTACACACGGACACTGACAGGACTCTACACACTGACAGGACTCTACACACTGACACTGACAGGACAGTACACACGGACACTGACAGGACTCTACACACTGACAGGACTCTACACACTGACAGGACTCTACATACTGACAGGACTCTACACACTGACCCTGACAGGACTCTACACACTGACAGGACTCTACACACTGACAAGACTCTACACACTGACCCTGACAGGACTCTACACACTGATAGGACACTACACACTGACAGGAAACTACACACTGACACTGACAGGACTCTACACACTGACAGGACTCTACACACTGACACTGACAGGACAGTACACACGGACACTGACAGGACTCTACACACTGACAGGACTCAACACACGGACACTGACATTACCCTACACACTAACAGGACTATACACACTGACAGGACTCTACACACTGACAGGACTCTACATACTGACAGGACTCTACAAACTGACAGTACTCTACACACTGACAGGACTCTACACACTGACAGGACCCTACACACTGACAGGACAATACACACCGCTACACTGACAGGAACCAACTCACTGATAACAGGACTCTACACACTGTCAGGACTCTACACACTGACAATACTCTACACACTGACAGGACTCTACACACTGACAGGACTCTACACACTGACAAGACTCTATACACTGACAAGACTCTACACAATGACAGGACTCTACACACTGACAGGACTCTACACACTGACAAGACTCTACACACTGACACTGACAGGACTCTACACACTGATAGGACTCTACACACTGACAGGACTATACACACTGACAGGACTCTACATACTGACAGGACTCTACACACTGACCCTGACAGGACTCTACACACTGACAGGACTCTACACACTGACAGGACTCTACACACTGACAGGACAATAAACACCGCCACTGACAGGACTCTACACACTGACAGGACTCTACACACTGACACCGACAGGACAGTACACACGGACACTGACAGGACTCTACACACTGACAGGACTCTACACACTGACACTGACAGGACAGTACACACGGACACTGACAGGACTCTACACACTGACAGGACTGTACACACTGAAAGGACTCTACACACTGACAAGACTCTACACAATGACAGGACTCTACACACTGACAGGAAACTACACACTGACACTGACAGGACTCTACACACTGACAGGACTCTACACACTGACACTGACAGGACAGTACACACGGACACTGACAGGACTCTACACACTGACAGGACTCAACACACGGACACTGACAGGACAGTACACACGGACACTGACATTACCCTACACACTAACAGGACTATACACATTGACAGGACTCTACACACTGACAGGACTCTACATACTGACAGGACTCTACAAACTGACAGTACTCTACACACTGACAGGACTCTACACACTGACAGGACAATACACACCGCTACACTGACAGGAACCAACTCACTGACAGGACTCTACACACTGACACTGACAGGACAGTACACACGGACACTGACAGGACTCTACATACTGACAGGACTCTACACACTAACAGGACTATACACATTGACAGGACTCTACACACTGTCAGGACTCTACACACTGACAATACTCTACACACTGACAGGACTCTACACACTGACCCTGACAGGACTCTACACACTGACAGGACTCTACACACTGACAGGACTCTACACACTGACCCTGACAGGACTCTACACACTGACAAGACTCTACACACTGACACTGACAGGACTCTACACACTGATAGGACTCTACACACTGACAGGACTATACACACTGACAGGACTCTACACACTGACAGGACTCTACACACTGACAGGACTCTACACACTGACAGGACTCTACACACTGACAAGACTCTACACACTGACCCTGACAGGACTCTACACACTGATAGGACTCTACACACTGACAGGACTCTACACACTGACAGGACTCTACATACTGACAGGACTCTACACACTGACCCTGACAGGACTCTACACACTGACAGGACTCTACACACTGACAGGACTCTACACACTGACAGGACTCTACATACTGACAGGACTCTACACACTGACAGGACTCTACAAACTGACAGGACTCTACACACTGACAGGACTCTACACACTGACAGGACAATAAACACCGCCACTGACAGGACTCTACACACTGACAGGACTCTACACACTGACACCGACAGGACAGTACACACGGACACTGACAGGACTCTACACACTGACAGGACTCTACACACTGACACTGACAGGACAGTTCACACGGACACTGACAGGACTCTACACACTGACAGGACTGTACACACTGAAAGGACTCTACACACTGACAAGACTCTACACAATGACAGGACTCTACACACTGACAAGACTCTAAACACTGACAGGACTCTACACACTGACAAGACTCTACACACTGACAGGACTCTACACACTGACAAGATTCTACACAATTACAGGACTCTACACACTGATAGGACTATACACACTGACAGGACTCTACTCACTGACACTGACAGGAACCTACACACTAACAGGACTCTACACACTTACAGGACTCTACACACTGACAGGACTCTACAAACTGACAGGACTCTACACACTGACAGGACTCTACACACTGACAAGACTCTACAATCTGACAGAACCTTACACACTGACAGGAAACTACACACTGACACTGACAGGACTCTACACACTGACAGGACTCTACACACCGACACTGACAGGACAGTACACACGGACACTGACAGGACTCTACACACTGACAGGACTCAACACACGGACACTGACAGGACAGTACACACGGACACTGACATTACCCTACACACTAACAGGACTATACACACTGACAGGACTCTACACACTGACAGGACTCTACATACTGACAGGACTCTACAAACTGACAGTACTCTACACACTGACAGGACTCTACACACTGTCAGGACTCTACACACTGACAGGACCCTACACACTGACAGGACAATACACACCGCTACACTGACAGGAACCAACTCACTGATAACAGGACTCTACACACTGACAGGACTCTACACAATGACAGTACTCTACACAATGACAGGACTCTACACACTGACAGGACCCTACACACTGACAGGACAATACACACCGCTACACTGACAGGAACCAACTCACTGATAACAGGACTCTACACACTGACAGGACTCTACACAATGACAGTACTCTACACAATGACAGGACTCTACACACTGACAAGACTCTACACAATGACAGGACTCTACACACTGACAGGAAACTACACACTGATACTGACAGGACTCTACACACTGACAGGACTCTACACACTGACACTGACAGGACAGTACACACGGACACTGACAGGACTCTACACACTGACAGGACTCAACACACGGACACTGACAGGACAGTACACACGGACACTGACATTACCCTACACACTAACAGGACTCTACATACTGACAGGACTCTACAAACTGACAGTACTCTACACACTAACAGGACTCTACACACTGACAAGACTCTACACACTGACAGGACTCTACACACTGACAAGACTCTACACAATGACAGGACTCTACACACTGACAGGACTCTACACACTTACAGGAACCTACACACTGACAAGACTCTACAATCTGACAGAACCTAACACACTGACAGGACTCTACACACTGACACTGACAGGACAGTACACACGGACACTGACAGGACTCTCTACACACTGACAGGACTCTACACACGGACACTGACAGGACAGTACACACGGACAGTGACGGGACTCTACACACTGACAGGACTCTACACACGGACACTGACAGGACAGTACACACGGACAGGAATGTACACACTGACAGGAATGTACACACTGACAGGAATGTACACACTTACAGAACCTTACACACTGACACTGACAGGACTCTACACACCGCCACACTGACAGGAACCAACACACTGATAACAGGACTTTACACACTGACAGGACAATACACACCGCCACTGACAGGACTCTACACACCGCCACACTGACAGGAACCAACACACTGATAACAGGACTTTACACACTGACAGGACAATACACACCGCCACTGACAGGACTCTACAAACTGACAGGACTCTACACACTGACAGGACAATAAACACCGCCACTGACAGGACTCTACACACTGACAGGGCTCTACACAATGAAAGGACTCTACACACTGTCAGGACTCTACACACTGACACTGACAAGACTCTACACACTGACAATACTCTACACACTGACAATACTCTACACACTGACAGGACTCTACACACTGACAAGACTTTACACACTGACAGGACTCTACACACTGACAAGACTCTACACAATGACAGGACTCTACACACTGACCCTGACAGGACTCTACACACTGACAGGACTCTACACACTGACACTGACAGGACTCTACACACTGATAGGACTCTACACACTGACAGGACTATACACACTGACAGAACTCTACACACTGACATGACTCTACACACTGACAGGACTCTACATACTGACAGGACTCTACAAACTGACAGGACTCTACACACGGACAGGACTCTACACACTGACAGGACAATAAACACCGCCACTGACGGGACTCTACACACTGACAAGACTCTACACACTGACCCTGACAGGACTCTACACACTGATAGGACTCTACACACTGACAGGACTCTACAAACTGACAGGACTCTACGCACTGACAGGACTCTACACACGGACAGGACTCTACACACTGACAGGACTCTACATACTGACAGGACTCTACACACTGACCCTGACAGGACTCTACACACTGACAGGACTCTACACACTGACAAGACTCTACACACTGACAAGACTCTACACACTGACACTGACAGGACTCTACACACTGATAGGACTCTACACACTGACAGGACTATACACACTGACAGGACTCTACACACTGACAGGACTCTACACACTGACAGGACTCTACAACCTGACAGGACTCTACACACTGACAGGACAATAAACACCGCCACTGACAGGACTCTACACATTGACAGGACTCTACACAACACTGACAGGACTATACACACTGACAGGACAATACACACTGACAGGACTCTACACACTGACAGGACTATACACACTGACATGACTCTACACACTGACAGTACTCTACACACTGACAGGACTCTACACACTGACAGGACCCTACACACTGACAGGACAATACACACCGCTACACTGACAGGAACCAACTCACTGATAACAGGACTCTACACACTGTCAGGACTCTACACACTGACAATACTCTACACACTGACAGGACTCTACACACTGACAGGACTCTACACACTGACAAGACTCTATACACTGACAAGACTCTACACAATGACAGGACTCTACACACTGACAGGACTCTACACACTGACAAGACTCTACACACTGACACTGACAGGACTCTACACACTGATAGGACTCTACACACTGACAGGACTATACACACTGACAGGACTCTACATACTGACAGGACTCTACACACTGACCCTGACAGGACTCTACACACTGACAGGACTCTACACACTGACAGGACTCTACACACTGACAGGACAATAAACACCGCCACTGACAGGACTCTACACACTGACAGGACTCTACACACTGACACCGACAGGACAGTACACACGGACACTGACAGGACTCTACACACTGACAGGACTCTACACACTGACACTGACAGGACAGTACACACGGACACTGACAGGACTCTACACACTGACAGGACTGTACACACTGAAAGGACTCTACACACTGACAAGACTCTACACAATGACAGGACTCTACACACTGACAGGAAACTACACACTGACACTGACAGGACTCTACACACTGACAGGACTCTACACACTGACACTGACAGGACAGTACACACGGACACTGACAGGACTCTACACACTGACAGGACTCAACACACGGACACTGACAGGACAGTACACACGGACACTGACATTACCCTACACACTAACAGGACTATACACATTGACAGGACTCTACACACTGACAGGACTCTACATACTGACAGGACTCTACAAACTGACAGTACTCTACACACTGACAGGACTCTACACACTGACAGGACAATACACACCGCTACACTGACAGGAACCAACTCACTGACAGGACTCTACACACTGACACTGACAGGACAGTACACACGGACACTGACAGGACTCTACATACTGACAGGACTCTACACACTAACAGGACTATACACATTGACAGGACTCTACACACTGTCAGGACTCTACACACTGACAATACTCTACACACTGACAGGACTCTACACACTGACCCTGACAGGACTCTACACACTGACAGGACTCTACACACTGACAGGACTCTACACACTGACCCTGACAGGACTCTACACACTGACAAGACTCTACACACTGACACTGACAGGACTCTACACACTGATAGGACTCTACACACTGACAGGACTATACACACTGACAGGACTCTACACACTGACAGGACTCTACACACTGACAGGACTCTACACACTGACAGGACTCTACACACTGACAAGACTCTACACACTGACCCTGACAGGACTCTACACACTGATAGGACTCTACACACTGACAGGACTCTACACACTGACAGGACTCTACATACTGACAGGACTCTACACACTGACCCTGACAGGACTCTACACACTGACAGGACTCTACACACTGACAGGACTCTACACACTGACAGGACTCTACATACTGACAGGACTCTACACACTGACAGGACTCTACAAACTGACAGGACTCTACACACTGACAGGACTCTACACACTGACAGGACAATAAACACCGCCACTGACAGGACTCTACACACTGACAGGACTCTACACACTGACACCGACAGGACAGTACACACGGACACTGACAGGACTCTACACACTGACAGGACTCTACACACTGACACTGACAGGACAGTTCACACGGACACTGACAGGACTCTACACACTGACAGGACTGTACACACTGAAAGGACTCTACACACTGACAAGACTCTACACAATGACAGGACTCTACACACTGACAAGACTCTAAACACTGACAGGACTCTACACACTGACAAGACTCTACACACTGACAGGACTCTACACACTGACAAGATTCTACACAATTACAGGACTCTACACACTGATAGGACTATACACACTGACAGGACTCTACTCACTGACACTGACAGGAACCTACACACTAACAGGACTCTACACACTTACAGGACTCTACACACTGACAGGACTCTACAAACTGACAGGACTCTACACACTGACAGGACTCTACACACTGACAAGACTCTACAATCTGACAGAACCTTACACACTGACAGGAAACTACACACTGACACTGACAGGACTCTACACACTGACAGGACTCTACACACCGACACTGACAGGACAGTACACACGGACACTGACAGGACTCTACACACTGACAGGACTCAACACACGGACACTGACAGGACAGTACACACGGACACTGACATTACCCTACACACTAACAGGACTATACACACTGACAGGACTCTACACACTGACAGGACTCTACATACTGACAGGACTCTACAAACTGACAGTACTCTACACACTGACAGGACTCTACACACTGTCAGGACTCTACACACTGACAGGACCCTACACACTGACAGGACAATACACACCGCTACACTGACAGGAACCAACTCACTGATAACAGGACTCTACACACTGACAGGACTCTACACAATGACAGTACTCTACACAATGACAGGACTCTACACACTGACAGGACCCTACACACTGACAGGACAATACACACCGCTACACTGACAGGAACCAACTCACTGATAACAGGACTCTACACACTGACAGGACTCTACACAATGACAGTACTCTACACAATGACAGGACTCTACACACTGACAAGACTCTACACAATGACAGGACTCTACACACTGACAGGAAACTACACACTGATACTGACAGGACTCTACACACTGACAGGACTCTACACACTGACACTGACAGGACAGTACACACGGACACTGACAGGACTCTACACACTGACAGGACTCAACACACGGACACTGACAGGACAGTACACACGGACACTGACATTACCCTACACACTAACAGGACTCTACATACTGACAGGACTCTACAAACTGACAGTACTCTACACACTAACAGGACTCTACACACTGACAAGACTCTACACACTGACAGGACTCTACACACTGACAAGACTCTACACAATGACAGGACTCTACACACTGACAGGACTCTACACACTTACAGGAACCTACACACTGACAAGACTCTACAATCTGACAGAACCTAACACACTGACAGGACTCTACACACTGACACTGACAGGACAGTACACACGGACACTGACAGGACTCTCTACACACTGACAGGACTCTACACACGGACACTGACAGGACAGTACACACGGACAGTGACGGGACTCTACACACTGACAGGACTCTACACACGGACACTGACAGGACAGTACACACGGACAGGAATGTACACACTGACAGGAATGTACACACTGACAGGAATGTACACACTTACAGAACCTTACACACTGACACTGACAGGACTCTACACACCGCCACACTGACAGGAACCAACACACTGATAACAGGACTTTACACACTGACAGGACAATACACACCGCCACTGACAGGACTCTACACACCGCCACACTGACAGGAACCAACACACTGATAACAGGACTTTACACACTGACAGGACAATACACACCGCCACTGACAGGACTCTACAAACTGACAGGACTCTACACACTGACAGGACAATAAACACCGCCACTGACAGGACTCTACACACTGACAGGGCTCTACACAATGAAAGGACTCTACACACTGTCAGGACTCTACACACTGACACTGACAAGACTCTACACACTGACAATACTCTACACACTGACAATACTCTACACACTGACAGGACTCTACACACTGACAAGACTTTACACACTGACAGGACTCTACACACTGACAAGACTCTACACAATGACAGGACTCTACACACTGACCCTGACAGGACTCTACACACTGACAGGACTCTACACACTGACACTGACAGGACTCTACACACTGATAGGACTCTACACACTGACAGGACTATACACACTGACAGAACTCTACACACTGACATGACTCTACACACTGACAGGACTCTACATACTGACAGGACTCTACAAACTGACAGGACTCTACACACGGACAGGACTCTTCACACTGACAGGACAATAAACACCGCCACTGACGGGACTCTACACACTGACAAGACTCTACACACTGACCCTGACAGGACTCTACACACTGATAGGACTCTACACACTGACAGGACTCTACAAACTGACAGGACTCTACGCACTGACAGGACTCTACACACGGACAGGACTCTACACACTGACAGGACTCTACATACTGACAGGACTCTACACACTGACCCTGACAGGACTCTACACACTGACAGGACTCTACACACTGACAAGACTCTACACACTGACAAGACTCTACACACTGACACTGACAGGACTCTACACACTGATAGGACTCTACACACTGACAGGACTATACACACTGACAGGACTCTACACACTGACAGGACTCTACACACTGACAGGACTCTACAACCTGACAGGACTCTACACACTGACAGGACAATAAACACCGCCACTGACAGGACTCTACACATTGACAGGACTCTACACAACACTGACAGGACTATACACACTGACAGGACAATACACACTGACAGGACTCTACACACTGACAGGACTATACACACTGACATGACTCTACACACTGACAGGACTATACACACTGACAGGACTCTACACACTGACAGGACTATACACACTGACAGGACTATACACACTGACAGAACTCTACACACTGACATGACTCTACACACTGACAGGACTCTACATACTGACAGGACTCTACAAACTGACAGGACTCTACACACGGACAGGACTCTACACACTGACAGGACAATAAACACCGCCACTGACGGGACTCTACACACTGACAAGACTCTACACACTGACCCTGACAGGACTCTACACACTGATAGGACTCTACACACTGACAGGACTCTACAAACTGACAGGACTCTACGCACTGACAGGACTCTACACACGGACAGGACTCTACACACTGACAGGACTCTACATACTGACAGGACTCTACACACTGACCCTGACAGGACTCTACACACTGACAGGACTCTACACACTGACAAGACTCTACACACTGACAAGACTCTACACACTGACACTGACAGGACTCTACACACTGATAGGACTCTACACACTGACAGGACTATACACACTGACAGGACTCTACACACTGACAGGACTCTACACACTGACAGGACTCTACAACCTGACAGGACTCTACACACTGACAGGACAATAAACACCGCCACTGACAGGACTCTACACACTGACAGGACTCTACACAACACTGACAGGACTATACACACTGACAGGACAATACACACTGACAGGACTCTACACACTGACAGGACTATACACACTGACATGACTCTACACACTGACAGGACTATACACACTGACAGGACTCTACACACTGACAGGACTATACACACTGACAGGACTCTACACACTGACAGGACAATACACACTGACAGGATAATACACACTGACAGGACTATACACACTGACAGGACTATACACACTGACAGGACTCTACACACTGACAGGACTCTACACACTGACAGGACTCTACACACTGACAGGACTATACACACTGACAGGACAATACACACTGACAGGACTCTACACACTGACAGGACAATACACACCGCCACACTGACAGGACTCTACACACTGACAGGGCTCTACACACTGACACTGACATGACTCTACACACTGACAGGACTCTACACACTGACAGGACTCTAAACACTGACAGGACTCTACACACTGACAGGACTAGACACACCGCCACACTAACAGGAACCAACACACTGATAGGACTCTACATACTGATAGGACTCTACACACTGACAAGACTCTACATACTGACAAGACTCGACACACTGACAGGAATCTACAAACTGACACACTGACAGGACTCTACACACTGACAGGACAATACACACCGCCACACTGACAGGAACCAACACACTGACAAGACTACACACTGACAGGACTCTACACACTGACAGGACTTTACACACTGACAGGACTAGACACACCGCCACACTAACAGGAACCAACACACTGATAGGACTCTACATACTGATAGGACTCTACACACTGACAAGACTCTACATACTGACAAGACTCTACACACTGACAGGAATCTACAAACTGACACACTGACAGGACAATACACACCGCCACACTGACAGGACTCTACACACTTACAGTACAATACACGCCGCCACACTGACAGGAACCAACACACTGATAGGACTCTACACACTGACAGGACTCTACACACTGACAGTACAATACACACCGCCACACTGACAGGAACCAACACACTGACAGGACTATACACACTGACAGGACTCTACACACTGACAGGACTCTACACACTAACAGGACTCTACACACTGACAAGACTACACACTGACAGGAATCTACACACTGACACTGACAGGACTCTACACACTGACAGGACTCTACACACTGACACTGACAGGACTACACACTGACAGGGCTCTACACACTGACAGGACTCTACACACTGACAGGGCTCTACACACTGACAGGAATATACACACTGACAGGACTCTACACACTGACAGGACTCTACACACTGACAGGACTCTACACACTGCCAAGACTACACACTGACAGGAATCTACACACTGACACTGAGAGGACTCTACACACTGACAGGACTATACACACTGACAGGACTATACACACTGACAGGACTCTACACACTGACAAGACTACACACTGACACTGACAGGACTCTACACACTGACAGGGCTCTACACACTGACATGACTATACACACTGACAAGACAATACACACCGCCACACTGACAGGAACCAACACACTGATAGGACTCTACACACTGACAGGACTCTACACACTGACACTGACAGGACTCTACACACTGACACTGACAGGACTCTACACACTGACAAGACTACACACTGACACGACTCTACACACTGACAGGACTCTACACACTGACAGGACTATACACACCGCCACAGTAACAGGAACCAACCCACTGATAGGACTCTACACACTGACAGGACTCTACACACTGACAAGACTCTACATACTGACAAGACTCTACACACTGACAGGAATCTACACACTGACACTGACAGGACTCTACACACTGACAGGACTCTACACACTGACAGGACTCTACACACTGACAGGAATCTACACACTGACACTGACAGGACTCTACACACTGACAGGACTCTACACACTGACAGGACTATACACACTGACAGGAATCTACACACTGACACTGACAGGACTCTACACACTGACAGGACTCTACACACTGACAAGACTCTACATACTGACAAGACTCTACACACTGACAGGAATCTACACACTGACACTGACAGGACTCTACACACTGACAGGACTCTACACACTGACAGGACTCTACACACTGACAGGAATCTACACACTGACACTGACAGGACTCTACACACTGACAGGACTCTACACACTGACAGGACTCTACACACTGACAGGAATCTACACACTGACACTGACAGGACTCTACACACTGACAGGACTCTACACACTGACAGGACTATACACACTGACAGGAATCTACACACTGACTATACATATCTACCTCCATCACTCCAGTATCCCTGTCTCCTTCCCCCTAAACATATCTACCTCCATCACTCCAGTATCCCTGTCCCCTTCCCCCTATACATATCTACCTCCATCACTCCAGTATCCCTGTCCCCTTCCCCCTATACATATCTACCTCCATCACTCCAGTATCCCTGTCCCCTTACCCCTATACATATCTACCTCCATCACTCCAGTATCCCTGTCTCCTTCCCCCTATGCATATCTACCTCCATCACTCCAGTATCCCGGTCTCCTTCCCCCTATACATATCTACCTCCATCACTCCAGTATCCCTGTCTCCTTCCCCCTATACATATCTACCTCCATCACTCCAGTATCCCTGTCTCCTTCCCCCTATACATATCTACCTCCATCACTCCAGTATCCCTGTCTCCTTCCCCCTATGCATATCTACCTCCATCACTCCAGTATCCCTGTCCCCTTACCCCTATACATATCTACCTCCATCACTCCAGTATCCCTGTCTCCTTCCCCCTATACATATCTACCTCCATCACTCCGGTATTCCGGTCTCCTTCCCCCTATACATATCTACCTCCATCACTCCAGTATCCCTGTCCTTACCCCTATACATATTTACCTCCATCACTCCAGTATCCCTGTCCCCTTCCCCCTATACATATCGACCTCCATCACTCCAGTATCCCCTTACCCCTATACATATCTACCTCCATCACTCCAGTATCCCTGTCCCCTTCCCCCTATACATATCTACCTCCATCACTCCAGTATCCCTGTCTCCTTCCCCCTATACATATCTAACTCCATCACTCCAGTATCCCTGTCCTTACCCCTATACATATTTACCTCCATCACTCCAGTATCCCAGTCTCCTTCCCCCTATGCATATCTACCTCCATCACTCCAGTATCCCTGTCTCCTTCCCCCTATACATATCTACCTCCATCACTCCAGTATCCCTGTCTCCTTCCCCCTATACATATCTACCTCCATCACTCCAGTATACCTGTCTCCTTCCCCCTATACATATCTACCTCCATCACTCCAGTATCCCTGTCCCCTTCCCCCTATACATATCTACCTCCATCACTCCAGTATCCCTGTCTCCTTCCCCCTATACATATCTACCTCCATCACTCCAGTATCCCTGTCTCCTTCCCCCTATACATATCTACCTCCATCACTCCAGTATCCCTGTCCTTACCCCTATACATATCTACTTCCATCACTCCAGTATACCTGTCTCCTTACCCCTATACATATCTACCTCCATCACTCCAGTATACCTGTCTCCTTCCCCCTATACATATCTACCTCCATCACTCCAGTATCCCTGTCTCCTTCCCCTATACATATCTACCTCCATCACTCCAGTATCCCTGTCTCCTTCCCCCTATACATATCTACCTCCATCACTTCAGTATCCCTGTCCCCTTCCTCCTATACATATCTACCTCCATCACTCCAGTATCCCTGTCCCCTTACCCCTATACATATCTACCTCCATCACTCCAGTATCCCTGTCTCCTTCCCCCTATACATATCTACCTCCCATCACTCCAGTATCCCTGTCTCCTTCCCCCTATACATATCTAACTCCATCACTCCAGTATCCCTGTCCTTACCCCTATACATATTTACCTCCATCACTCCAGTATCCCTGTCTCCTTCCCCCTATACATATCTACCTCCATCACTTCAGTATCCCTGTCCCCTTCCTCCTATACATATCTACCTCCATCACTCCAGTATCCCTGTCCCCTTACCCCTATACATATCTACCTCCATCACTCCAGTATCCCTGTCTCCTTCCCCCTATACATATCTACCTCCATCACTCCAGTATCCCTGTCTCCTTCCCCCTATACATATCTAACTCCATCACTCCAGTATCCCTGTCCTTACCCCTATACATATTTACCTCCATCACTCCAGTATCCCTGTCTCCTTCCCCCTATACATATCTACCTCCATCACTCCAGTATCCCTGTCCTTACCCCTATACATATCTACCTCCATCACTCCAGTATCCCTGTCCTTACCCCTATACATATCTACCTCCATCACTCCAGTATACCTGTCTCCTTCCCCCTATACATATCTACCTCCATCACTCCAGTATCCCTGTCCTTACCCCTATACATATCTACCTCCATCACTCCAGTATCCCTGTCCTTACCCCTATACATATCTACCTCCATCACTCCAGTATACCTGTCTCCTTCCCCCTATACATATCTACCTCCATCACTCCAGTATCCCTGTCCCCTTCCCCCTATACATATCTACCTCCATCACTACAGTATCCCTGTCTCCTTCCCCCTATACATATCTACCTCCATCACTCCAGTATCCCTGTCCTTACCCCTATACATATCTACCTCCATCACTCCAGTATCCCTGTCCCCTTCCCCCTATACATATCTACCTCCATCACTCCAGTATCCCTGTCCCCTTCCCCCTATACATATCTACCTCCATCACTCCAGTATACCTGCAAATTGTTAATATGGTATTGAACTTACTTTTTACATGTGTCCTGTATATAGTATGCTTACCTTCTTACTTTATTGTGTATTTCATATTTCTTATTTCTTGTGTGTTTGTTTCGTTATTATTTATTACATTGGTGTTGTTTTGACTTTGCAAGAAAGGCATTTCACTGTACTTGTGCATGTGACATTAAAACTTGAAAACTTGAAACTTAAAAATCAAATTTCTTACGATTATCAGTAATATGTACAAATGTATAAAACACAGATTACTATGCATACTTTTATAAGACTATAAATGACTAACATCCCATCTTTGGAGAAAAGATCACCGAATCCCGAAGTATCCTTTTTATTAAGGTCAACGGCACCATTTTGTAAAATGTCCCTTTAAGGTCAACGGCACCATTTTGCAAAATGTCCCTTTAAGGTCAATGGCATCATGAACATTACCCAGTACCACGACATTTTAACCAAAAAAACTGGTTGCCTCTGCTAGGAGGCTGAAATTTATCCAAAGGTGGATCTTTCAGCAAGACAACAAGCCCAAGCACACATCAACATCCACAAAGAAATGGTATCTCCACAGCCATACAGCCTCTGAGACTCAAGCCTCTCTGGCTCTCTCTATCACACCCTCTCTTTCTCTCTCCCCCCTGTGTCTCTCGCTGTCTCTCTCTCTGTCTCCCCATGTCTCCCCCTTTCTCTCTCTCTGTCTCTCTCTTTCTCCATCTGTCGCCATCTGTCTCTCTCTGTCTCCCTCTTTCTACTTCTTTCTCCCTCTCTCTCTTTCTCCCTCTTTCTCTCTCTTTCTCCCTCTTTCTCCCGCTCTCTCTCTTTCTCCCTCTTTCTCTCTCTTTCTCCCTCTTTCTCCCTCTTTCTCCCTCTTTCTCCCTCTGTCTCTCTCTTTCTCTCTCTGTCTCTCTCTTTCTCCCTCTTTCTCTCTCTCTCTCTCTGTCTCTCTCTGTCTCTCTCTTTCTCCCTCTTTCTCTCTCTCTCTCTGTCTCTCTCTTTCTCCCCCTGTCTCTCTCAGTCTCTATGAAAAAAAACTCAAAAGACAAATCAACAGCCCAGATTGAGTCCTGAGTGGTATCCAATAAAACTGTCTCTTATACTGCATTTAGCTTCAGGCCACAAAACATGTAGGTGAGAGAGTAGTGACCCCCCCCCCCCCCCCCCCCCCCAGCCCTCCTCATAACACCCCTAATGTTGATCCTGGCAGGTCTGACCTCGGGCCGCTAAAGCTTGACGTTATGCCCGCTCTGCTCTGCTCTGCTCCAGTGCGAGGAGCCACTGTTCTCCAGGCCAGGCTGGGCCAGAGTAAACACATTACCTCAGCTCTCTGCAGCACTCTGTTTGGATCCTCATGGCTCCACTAGACTCCGCTAGGCCCACTGGTCTACAGGCTGAACAGAGAGGAGAGTTGGCATAGCTGGCCAGAATCAACAGCACTGACCGACGGGACTAATAATGGAGGGAATCCCACCAGACAAAACAACGCAGACAGAGGGGAGGGAGACAGAAAGGGAGGAATAGCGAGGGTGTGAGAGAGAAAGCAAGAGAGGTAGGGAAGGAGAGAGAAAGGGAGAAAGGGAGGGAGAGAGAGAGAGAAAGGGATGGAGGGAGGGTGGGAGTGAGAGAAGGGAGAGGGAGGGAGAAATTGGAAGGGTGGGAGGGAGAAAGATAGGGAGAGGGAGGGAGGGAGAGAGAGAGAAAGGGATGGAGGGAGGGTGGTAGTGAGAGAGAAGGGAGAGGGAGGGAGGGAGAAATGGGAAGGGTGGGAGGGAGAAAGATAGGGAGAGGGAGGGAGGAGAGAGAGAGAAAGGGATGGAGGGAGGGAGAAAGAAAGGGAGGAATAGCGAGGGTGTGAGAGAGAAAGCAAGAGAGGTAGGGAAGGAGAGAGAAAGGGAGAAAGGGAGAAAGGGAGGGAGGGAGAGAGAGAGAGAAAGGGATGGAGGGAGGGTGGGAGTGAGAGAGAAAGGGAGGGGGAGGGAGGGAGGAGAGAGGAGACTGAGACAGAAAGAAAGACAGAGTGAACGAAATACAGATATCCTTTCTGTTCTGTAAACTCTCAGTAGCACATGATCAGGGATTGTGTTCTTGCAGATGGTATCGTGTTTGACCTCCCAGTATCAGGACAGGGTAGTACAACTAGCTGGTGACCTCCCAGTAACAGTACAGCTAGCAGGTGACCTCCCAGTAACAGTACAACTAGCTGGTGACCTCCCAGTAACAGTACAGCTAGCTGGTGACCTCCCAGTAACAGTACAACTAGCTGATGACCTCCCAGTAACAGGACAGCTAGCTGGTGACCTCCCAGTAACAGGACAGCTAGCTGGTGACCTCCCAGTAACAGGACAGCTAGCTGTCCTTCCTACTACCGGCGCTCTGACGGGGTGTTTCTCAATACGCATACTACCGGAGCTCTGACAGGGTGTTTCTCAATACGCATACTACCGGCGCTCTGACGGGGTGTTTCTCAATACGCATACTACCGGAGCTCTGACGGGGTGTTTCTCAATACGCATACTACCGGAGCTCTGACAGGGTGTTTCTCAATACGCATATTACCGGCGCTCTGACGGGGTGTTTCTCAATACGCATACTACCGGAGCTCTGACGGGGTGTTTCTCAATACGCATACTACCGGAGCTCTGACGGGGTGTTTCTCAATACGCTCCTACCGGAGCTCTGACGGGGTGTTTCTCAATACGCAGACTACCGTGCTCTGACGGGGTGTTTCTCAATATGCTCCTACCGGAGCTCTGACGGGGTGTTTCTCAATACGCTCCTACCGGAGCTCTGACGGGGTGTTTCTCAATACGCTCCTACCGGAGCTCTGACGGGGTGTTTCTCAATACGCTCCTACCGGAGCTCTGACGGGGTGTTTCTCAATACGCTCCTACCGGAGCTCTGACGGGGTGTTTCTCAATACGCTCCTACCGGAGCTCTGACGGGGTGTTTCTCAATACGCTCCTACCGGAGCTCTGACGGGGTGTTTCTCAATACGCATACTACCGGAGCTCTGACGGGGTGTTTCTCAATACGCACCTACCGGAGCTCTGACGGGGTGTTTCTCAATACGCAGACTACCGTGCTCTGACGGGGTGTTTCTCAATATGCACCTACCAGAGCTCTGACGGGGTGTTTCTCAATAGTCCAAATCAAAGTAGGCACTTTTTTAGATCCATACATCATTTACATATTTGGAATTTGCATTTCAACATTTCAACCACGTCAACAAAAAAAAAAGCGACAACGTTTCTTGAAAAAAAAAAAAACGAAAAACCGTTTCGTTCTAGTGGTTAGAACGAAAGGTTGCTGGATCGAATCCCCGAGCTGACAATGTAAAAATTGGTCATTCTGCCCCTGAACAAGGCAGTTAATCCACTGTTCCTACGGCCGTCATTGAAAATAAGAATTTGTTCTTATTAACGGACTTGCCTAGGTTAAATAAAGGTTAAAAAATTTGAGCTGAAGCGAGAGAAAATATATTCTGACTTCGGAATGAACGTTGCCCATTCACATCTCATATTGTTGCCTGACTACAATATTGTATCTTGATACCTGATCATTTTGGTATGTTTACCTGCCTACAATAACCACTGTCGTGTGTGGACATCACATCGAAGCCCATACACACAATCGAAGCCCATACACACAATCGAAGCCCATACACACAATACCTCATAATGACAAAGTGAAAACAGGTTTTTAGAAATGTTTACAAATGTATAAAAAATAAAAACAGAAATACCTTCAGACCCTTTGCTATGAGACTCGAAATTTGGCTCAAGTGCATCCTGTTTCCATTGATCATCCTTGAGATTTTTAATTGGAGTCCACCTGTGGTAAATTCAATTGATTGGACATGATTTGGAAAGGTGCACACCTTTAAAGGTCACACAGTTGATAGTTTGGAAGCACCAAAACTCTTCCTGGAGCTGGTCGCCTGTTCAAACTGAGCAATTGGGGGAGAAGGTCCTTTGTTAGGGAGGTGATAAAGAACCCGATGGTCACTCTGACAGAGCTCCAGAGTTCCTCTGTGGGAGAAACTTCCAGAAGGATAACCAACTCTGCAGCACTCCACCAATCAGGCCTTTATGGTAGAGTGGTCAGATGGAAGCCACTCCTCAGTAAAAGGCACATGACAGCCTGCTTGATGTTTACCAAAAGCCACCTAAAGACTCTCAGACCATGAGAAACAAGATTCTGAATTGGCCTGAATGCCAAGGGTTATGTCTGGAGGAAACCTGGCACCATTGCTATGGTGATGCATGGTGGTGGCAGCATCATGCTGGGGGATGATTTTTTAGCAGCATGGACTGGGAGACTAGTCAGGATCGAGGGAAAGATGAACAGAGAAAAGTACAGAGAGATCCTTGATGAAAACCTGCTCCAGAGTGCTCAGGACCTCAGACTGGGGGCAAAGGTTCACCTTCCAACAGGACAATGATCTTAAGCACACAGCCAAGAGGAGGAGTGGCTTCGGCACAAGTCTCTGAATGTACTTGAGAGGCCCAGCCAGAGCCCGGACTTGAACCTGATCGGACATCTCTGGAGAGACCTGAAAATAGCTGTTCAGCGACGCTCCCCATCCAACCAACCTGACAGAGCTTGAGAGGATCTGCAGAGAAGAAAGGGAGAAACTCCCCAAATACAGGTGTGCCAAGCTTGTAGCGTCATTCCCAAGAAGACCTGAGGCTGTAATCGCTGCCAAAAGGTGCTTCAACGAAGTACTGAGTAAAGGGTCTGAAAATGTATTAAAAAAAAACAGATTTTCCTTTGTCATCATTGATGAGGGAAAAAAATAATGTAATATTCTACAAATAAACACTATTGTGTGGGGTGCAACCCCATATTAAGAAGGCGTTTTTAGTGTTTTGGACATTGTTTTTTAAATTTTATTTAACCTTTATTTAACTAGGCAAGTCAGTTAAGAACACATTCTTATTTTCAATGGCAGCCCAGGAATAGTGGGCGGAACAACAGGGGGCGGAACAACAGATTTGTACCTTGTCAGCTCGGGGATTTGAACTTGCAACCTTCGGGTTACTAGTTCAACGCTCTAACCACTAGGCTACCCTGCCACCCTGCCTAACCACTGTATAATGGTTAGATTTTTTGCATTTTCTTCTCAATTCAGAACCTAAAACAACATTTATAAATATTAAACTCAGTCAGGGTTTCAACTTAGTTAGAATAGTAGAATACACAAGCTGTATTTTCTAAATGTCGTTGTGCATCTGCAGTTTCTTTTTTCTCTTGCTATGTCAGTCACTGACAGTCACTCAATTAGCCCACGTTAGCTAAAATGTTTTAGATTGGTAAGTTAGTCTAGCGGCCTGCTATCTAAACTTAGTAATCAGGGTCAAATTACCAGCTGGGCCCCCCCTTCCCCCACATTGATTTTGTTAGTCAGTCTTACTCAGATATCATATTAAAAAATTAAAAAATAAAACATTTCTCTCCACCCTATGGCATAAAATATGTAGAATTGCACGAAATTAGTTCTATATTGCAAAATCTTCTTTCCACCCCATGGCAACTGTGGCCCCTCATGATGAGCTCATATTCCTAGATTTCTAGTGGCCCCCACCCCCATCAAAATGGCCCATCCCTGCCTTAGATTTACCAAATATTTCAACATTTAAGCATACGTTGCAGGACAGTGAATATATATATATATATATATATATATATATATATTTTTTTTTATATTGACCCAAAAAATGATCATATGTCAGTGATGGAGTTGCCAACAAATAATTAAAACAGACATATTTTTACACAAATGAAAGTTCAATACAAAATATTTATAAAATATAGAAAATTATTCACTTGAAAATCCCCAATAAAAACCATAACCATTCTATCAGATCTTTCAGCACTCTGACCGAGTTTACTTTTTACCGAGTTGGAATTTTTCTTCTTCAGTCAAGGGGCAAGTGGTATAAACAGTAGACATTTAGTCTTCCTTCAAGTGGTATAAACAGTAGACATTTAGTCTTCCTTCAAGTGGTATAAACAGTAGACATTTAGTCTTCCTTCAAGTGGTATAAACAGTAGACATTTAGTCTTCCTTCAAGTGGTATAAACAGTAGACATTTAGTCTTCCTTCAAGTGGTATAAACAGTAGACATTTAGTCTTCCTTCAAGTGGTATAAACAGTAGACATTTAGTCTTCCTTCAAGTGGTATACACAGTGGACATTTAGTTTCTCCTCAGTTGATGTATACCTCTAAAACCTAATTAAAATAAACATATTTAACCAAAATTAACATCTTAATCTATCAGGGAGATGGAGCTGACAGTTTATGGTTGTGACCATGGTGATTCCAATATCGTTTGTTTAAATCTATCAACAGTAGAGAACATTCCAGACCATGAGGTGTCTTATTGCTCTAGATGTAATGAGGACATAAGGGGTCCGTCCTTATGGTATAGGTGACCCTGCACATTCCTGATTCATTTAGGATTTTAGACCAATCTGACTGTTCACCAAATGTCCAGAAATATCTTTTAGGGAATCAAAGTTTTGAGAGAAATATTCTTTAAAAATAACTTTTTGGAAGATATATCCTTTTACATAAAATCATTTTCCAGTTCATATCCATTATTGTCAGTTTCTTTCATTTTAAACAAAATTTTTTTAAAGAGTTTGTTCCGAACAAGGGCATTTCTGGGCATAGAGCCGAACATTTTTTTCCCCTTATAAAATTCCCACAAAATACATTTTTTTTAAAAAAAAAAAAGCTCAAATAACGCAACAACAACAAACAAACAAAAGTTTCCCTGACTTCCAAGAAATCCCTGATTCACTGTAAAAGCAAAGACCTCCAAGTGCATCTAGAACATAAAGCTGTGTGCATCTGAATGAGAAGCCTGCAGACCAATATCAGAAGCCAGTCTAAAGCTTACGTTATACCCAACCCAAGAACTACAATTAGCTAAGGCAAAATACCCATCCTGCATTGCTGCGTAGCAAAGAAATGTGCAGCCGCACAAGTTGTAGCTCGATGCTAACGACACAGGGCGGGGGGGGCATCTTGCGTTATGTACTACAACAGGCTTATACATTTGGTTTACATACAAGGATGGTTAATGGATTACATTGAAGCGGCCCACAGCGGTTTAAGGTGGTGCTAAGGTTAGTGAAAGCATATTAGTGGGTCTTACTGAACAAATTAATCCCTTGCCTTGTCCCTTGGTTGATGCTGCTCACAGAACTACCTGTAGAAGGAAAGGGAAGAGGGGAGGGGAGGGGAGGGGAGGGGAGGGGATGGGATGGGAGGGGAGGGGAGAGGAGGGGAGGGGAGAGTAGAGGAGAGGATCCCAATGATCTGAGATGCTGATCCACACATCCTGTCTGGTTGTCCATTGTGCTGTACGGCCAGACGGGGACAGAGTCTGGACTGGAGGTGTAGTCTGTCCTCGCCTAGCTGCTAGCTAGCTAATTACTGGCTAATAACTAATTACTGGCGCACTGCAACATTTCTGGACAGTTAGCAACATAGTTCAGAGACATTAAGTTCCCGCTGAGTTCTTCGGAGGATAGAAATGAAAGATGGTTCCATAATGAACGATGTACGATGAACTATTGAACAACTATCCAACATGCCAGAGAAGAACGCTCTGTACCAAAATACTCACCCTCCTTGCTGACCCCAAGACAACCCTTCAGCTCCAGAAGTGAGATGGCTTTGTCCTTGTTCAGGTCACAGTAGTCAGTGAACTTCCTGGCACATTTCTTGGGTTTGGCTTTCTTCTTGACGTATCTCTTGAAGGGCTTCAGCTCCTTCTTGTTGATGTCATGGCTGCTGTTGTTGTCCAGCTGGGTAAAGTACCAGTGGACCACCCTCTCCTCTAGAGTGTGGCTGGGGTCCGGCTCCATCAACCTGCACAGGACAACAGGGTTCAGACACAGGTAGAAGGAAAGGGAAGAGGGTTCGACTCAAACCTCCACAGGTGCACCCAGTACTCATACACAGGTGCACCCAGTACTCATACACAGGTACACCCAGTACTCATACACAGGTACACCCAGTACTCATACACAGGTACACCCAGTACTCATACAAAGGTACAGACACTCAGAACCTGCTCAGGTACACACCCAGAACCTGCTCAGGTACACACTCAGAACCTGCTCAGGTACACACTCAGGGCTCCAGATCTAATTCACCATTCCAAACCTAATGATAGAGATTTCAACATCATAGTTGACTGTTTAAGCTTGAGGGGAAAACATATCGTTAAGACTTACCTCCCACCACCAGAGGGGGTTGGTGAGTTAATGGCCTGGACCATGTCTGTGGTGAGGGCGTCTAAAAGGCTGGTGATGAATTCCACTTTTTTACCCTTCGGACAGCCTGTCACAGCAACACAGAGACAGCACAGTCAGTAGTAAACAGTCACTGCCACAGTCTCACAGCAACACAGAGACAGCACAGTCAGTAGTAAACAATCACCACCACAGTCTCACTGCACCACAGAGAAAGCTTAGTCACTCTTCAACAGTCACTACCACAGTCTCACTGCAACACAGAGAAAGCATAGTCACTCTTCAACAGTCATTACCACAGTCACACTGCACCACAGAGAAAGCTTAGTCACTCTTCAACAGTCACTACCACAGTCTCACTGCAACACAGAGAAAGCTTAGTCACTCTTCAACAGTCACTACCACAGTCTCACTGCAACACAGAGAAAGCATAGTCACTCTTCAACAGTCATTACCACAGTCACACTGCACCACAGAGAAAGCTTAGTCACTCTTCAACAGTCACTACCACAGTCTCACAGCAACACAGAGACAGCACAGTCAGTAGTAAACAATCACTACCACAGTCTCACAGCAACACAGAGACAGCACAGTCAGTAGTAAACAGTCACTACCACAGTCTCACTGCAACAGAGACAGCACAGTCAGTAGTAAACAATCACCACCACAGTCTCACTGCACCACAGAGAAAGCTTAGTCACTCTTCAACAGTCACTACCACAGTCTCACTGCAACACAGAGAAAGCATAGTCACTCTTCAACAGTCATTACCACAGTCACACTGCACCACAGAGAAAGCTTAGTCACTCTTCAACAGTCACTACCACAGTCTCACTGCAACACAGAGAACGCATAGTCACTGTTAGAAGACAACTAAGCTGTACTGAAATATAATGGCTTTGGCAGAAAGGTCTCAGGCTCCATTAAAAGGTCCAAGCTTGATGACCAGTGTTAATTATCTCGGGTAAACAGTATAACTATAGCAGATGGCTGAGCACAGTCTTAAGTATCTCTGGTAAACAGTAGACCTACAGCAGATGACTGAGACCAGTGTAAGTATCTCTGGTAAACAGTAGACCTACAGCAGATGACTGAGACTAGTGTAAGTATCTCTGGTAAACAGTAGACCTACAGCTGATGACTGAGACCAGTGTTAAGTATCTCTGGTAAACAGTAGAACTACAGCAGATGGCTGAGACCAGTGTAAGTATCTCTGGTAAACAGTAGACCGACAGCAGATGACTGAGACCAGTGTTAAGTATCTCTGGTAAACAGTAGAACTACAGCAGATGGCTGAGACCAGTGTTAAGTATCTCTGGTAAACAGTAGAACTACAGCAGATGGCTGAGACCAGTGTTAAGTATCTCTGGTAAACAGTAGAACTACAGCAGAGGGCTGAGCACAGTGTTATGTCAGGTAAACAGTAGAACTACAGCAGATGGCTGAGCACAGTGTTAAGTATCTCTGGTAAACAGTAGAACTACAGCAGATGGCTGAGACCAGTGTAAGGTATCTCTGGTAAACAGCAGAACTACAGCAGATGGCTGAGACGAGTGTTAAGTATCTCTGGTAAACAGTAGAACTACAGCAGATGGCTGCGCACAGTGTTAAGTTTCTCTGGTATACAGCAGAACTACAGCAGATGGCTGAGACCAGTGTTAAGTATCTCTGGTAAACAGTAGAACTACAGCAGATAGCTGAGCACAGTGTTAAGTATCTCTGGTAAACAGTAGACCTACAGCAGATGGCTGAGCACAGTGTTAAGCATCTCTGGTATACAGCAGAACTACAGCAGATGGCTGAGACCAGTGTTAAGTATCTTTGGTATACAGCAGAACTACAGCAGATGGCTGAGACCAGTGTAAGTATCTCTGGTAAACAGTAGACCTACAGCAGATGGCTGAGGCCAGTGTTAAGTATCTCTGGTAAACAGTAGAACTACAGCAGATGGCTGAGACCAGTGTTAAGTATCTTGGGTAAACAGTAGAACTACAGCAGATGGCTGAGACCAGTGTTAAGTATCTCTGGTAAACAGTAGAACTACAGCAGATGGCTGAGCACAGTGTTAAGTATCTCTGGTAAACAGTAGAACTACAGCAGATGGCTGAGACCAGTGTTAAGTATCTCTGGTAAACAGTAGAACTACAGCAGATGGCTGAGACCAGTGTAAGGTATCTCTGGTAAACAGTAGAACTACAGCAGATGGCTGAGACCAGTGTTTAGTATCTCTGGTAAACAGTAGAACTACAGCAGATGGCTGAGACCAGTGTAAGGTATCTCTGGTAAACAGTAGAACTACAGCAGATGGCTGAGACCAGTGTTAAGTATCTCTGGTAAACAGTAGAACTACAGCAGATGGCTGAGACCAGTGTAAGGTATCTCTGGTAAACAGTAGAACTACAGCAGATGGCTGAGACCAGTGTTTAGTATCTCTGGTAAACAGCAGAACTACAGCAGATGGCTGAGACGAGTGTTAAGTATCTCTGGTAAACAGTAGAACTATAGCAGATGGCTGAGCACAGTGTTAAGTATCTCTGGTAAACAGTAGAACTACAGCTATACCTGGTGATGAATGGAGATGGAAAAAGGAGAAAACACTATTTTTACACCCTATAATAAAGACTCTAGAGGTGATTTAGAGTTGTGTTCTAAATGACACCCTATAATAAAGACACTACAGGTGATTTAGAGTTGTGTTCTAAATGACACCCTATAATAAAGACACTACAGGTGATTTAGAGTTGTGTTCTAAATGACACACTATAATAAAGACTTTAATAAAGACACTACAGGTGATTTAGAGTTGTGTCCTAAATGACACCCTATAATACAAAACACTACAGGTGATTTAGAGTTGTGTTCTAAATGACACCCTATAATAAAGACTATAATAAAGACTCTACAGGTGATTTAGAGTTGTGTTCTAAATGACACCCTATAATAAAGACTCTACAGGTGATTTAGAGTTGTGTTCTAAATGGCACCCTATAATAAAGACTATAATAAAGACTCTACAGGTGATTTAGAGTTGTGTTCTAAATGACACCCTATAATAAAGACTCTACAGGTGATTTAGAGTTGTGTTCTAAATGACACCCTATAATAAAGACACTACAGGTGATGTAGAGTTGTGTTCTAAATGACACCCTATAATAAAGACTCTACAGGTGATTTAGAGTTGTGTTCTAAATGACACCCTATAATAAAGACTCTACAGGTGATTTAGAGTTGTGTTCTAAATGACACCCTATAATAAAGACACTACAGGTGATGTAGAGTTGTGTTCTAAATGACACCCTATAATAAAGACTCTACAGGTGATTTAGAGTTGTGTTCTAAATGACACCCTATAATAAAGACTCTACAGGTGATTTAGAGTTGTGTTCTAAATGACACCCTATAATAAAAACACTACAGGTGATTTAGAGTTGTGTTCTAAATGACACCCTATAATAAAGACTATAATAAAGACTCTACAGGTGATTTAGAGTTGTGTTCTAAATGACACCCTATAATAGAAAACACTACAGGTGATTTAGAGTTGTGTTCTAAATGGCACCCTATAATAAACACACTACAGGTGATTTAGAGTTGTGTTCTAAATGACACCCTATAATAAAGACACTACAGGTGATTTAGAGTTGTGTTCTAAATGACACCCTATAATAGAAAACACTACAGGTGATTTAGAGTTGTGTTCTAAATGACACCCTATAATAAAGACTCTACCGGTGATTTAGAGTTGTGTTCTAAATGACACCCTATAATAAAGACTATAATAAAGACTCTACAGGTGATTTAGAGTTGTGTTCTAAATGACACCCTATAATACAAAACACTACAGGTGATTTAGAGTTGTGTTCTAAATGACACCCTATAATAAAGACACTACAGGTGATTTAGAGTTGTGTTCTAAATGACACACTATAATAAAGACTTTAATAAAGACACTACAGGTGATTTAGAGTTGTGTCCTAAATGACACCCTATAATACAAAACACTACAGGTGATTTAGAGTTGTGTTCTAAATGACACCCTATAATAAAGACTATAATAAAGACTCTACAGGTGATTTAGAGTTGTGTTCTAAATGACACCCTATAATAAAGACTCTACAGGTGATTTAGAGTTGTGTTCTAAATGGCACCCTATAATAAAGACTATAATAAAGACTCTACAGGTGATTTAGAGTTGTGTTCTAAATGACACCCTATAATAAAGACTCTACAGGTGATTTAGAGTTGTGTTCTAAATGACACCCTATAATAAAGACACTACAGGTGATGTAGAGTTGTGTTCTAAATGACACCCTATAATAAAGACTCTACAGGTGATTTAGAGTTGTGTTCTAAATGACACCCTATAATAAAGACTCTACAGGTGATTTAGAGTTGTGTTCTAAATGACACCCTATAATAAAAACACTACAGGTGATTTAGAGTTGTGTTCTAAATGACACCCTATAATAAAGACTATAATAAAGACTCTACAGGTGATTTAGAGTTGTGTTCTAAATGACACCCTATAATAAAGACTATAATAAAGACTCTACAGGTGATTTAGAGTTGTGTTCTAAATGACACCCTATAATAGAAAACACTACAGGTGATTTAGAGTTGTGTTCTAAATGGCACCCTATAATAAACACACTACAGGTGATTTAGAGTTGTGTTCTAAATGACACCCTATAATAAAGACTCTACAGGTGATTTAGAGTTGTGTTCTAAATGACACCCTATAATAAAGACACTACAGGTGATTTAGAGTTGTGTTCTAAATGACACCCTATAATAGAAAACACTACAGGTGATTTAGAGTTGTGTTCTAAATGACACCCTATAATAAAGACTCTACAGGTGATTTAGAGTTGTGTTCTAAATGACACCCTATAATAAAGACTATAATAAAGACTCTACAGGTGATTTAGAGTTGTGTTCTAAATGACACCCTATAATAAAGACTCTACAGGTGATTTAGAGTTGTGTTCTAAATGACACCCTATAATAAAGACTCTACAGGTGATTTAGAGTTGTGTTCTAAATGACACCCTATAATAAAGACTATAATAAAAACACTACAGGTGATTTAGAGTTGTGTTCTAAATGACACCCTATAATAAAGACTATAATAAAAACACTACAGGTAATTTAGAGTTGTGTTCTAAATGACACCCTATAATAAAAACACTACAGGTGATTTAGAGTTGTGTTCTAAATGACACCCTATAATAAAGACTATAATAAAGACTCTACAGGTGATTTAGAGTTGTGTTCTAAATGACACCCTATAATAGAAAACACTACAGGTGATTTAGAGTTGTGTTCTAAATGACACCCTATAATAGAAAACACTACAGGTGATTTAGAGTTGTGTTCTAAATGACACCCTATAATACAAAACACTACAGGTGATTTAGAGTTGTGTTCTAAATGACACCCTATAATAAAGACTCTACAGGTGATTTAGAGTTGTGTTCTAAATGACACCCTATAATAGAAAACACTACAGGTGATTTAGAGTTGTGTTCTAAATGACACCCTATAATAAAGACTCTACAGGTGATTTAGAGTTGTGTTCTAAATGGCACCCTATAATAAAGACTCTACAGGTGATGTAGAGTTGTGTTCTAAATGACACCCTATAATAAAGACACCTCAGGTGATTTAGAGTTGTGTTCTAAATGGCACCCTATAATAAAGACTCTACAGGTGATTTAGATTTGTGTTCTAAATGGCACCCTATAATAAAGACTCTACAGGCGATTTAGAGTTGTGTTCTAAATGACACCCTATAATAAAGACTCTACATGTGATTTAGAGTTGTGTTCTAAATGACACCCTATAATAAAGACTCTACAGGTGATTTAGAGTTGTGTTCTAAATGACACCCTATAATAAAAACACTACAGGTGATTTAGAGTTGTGTCCTAAATGACACCCTATAATAAAGACTCTACAGGTGATGTACAGTTGTGTTCTAAATGACACCCTATAATAAAGACTATAATAAAGACTCTACAGGTGATTTAGAGTTGTGTTCTAAATGACACCCTATAATACAAAACACTACAGGTGATTTAGAGTTGTGTTCTAAATGACACCCTATAATACAAAACACTACAGGTGATTTAGAGTTGTGTTCTAAATGACACCCTATAATACAAAACACTACAGGTGATGTACAGTTGTGTTCTAAATGACACCCTATAATAAAGACTATAATAAAGACTCTACAGGTGATTTAGAGTTGTGTTCTAAATGACACCCTATAATACAAAACACTACAGGTGATTTAGAGTTGTGTTCTAAATGACACCCTATAATACAAAACACTACAGGTGAATTAGAGTTGTGTTCTAAATGACACCCTATAATAAAGACTCTACAGGTGATTTAGAGTTGTGTTCTAAATGACACCCTATAATAAAGACTATAATAAAGACTCTACAGGTGATTTAGAGTTGTGTTCTAAATGACACCCTATAATAAAGACTCTACAGGTGATGTAGAGATGTGTTCTAAATGACACCCTATAATAAAGACTCTACAGGTGATTTTGAGTTGTGTTCTAAATGACACCCTATAATAGAAAACACTACAGGTGATTTAGAGTTGTGTTCTAAATGGCACCCTATTATCCATTACTTTTGTTTTGACTGGAGCCCACAGCAGTGCACTACATAAGAAATAGGGTACCGTTTGAGACGAAGCCATAGATGAGAGGCAGGCAGGCAGCAGTGTGTAGTTGGGCAGCGCAGACCTGTTAACTTTTACGATAGCGTGCTGAACACCTCGGGTGGCTCTCTTTAATTGCCCAGATGCATGGTTTTAATAGCACACTGGACTAGGCCAATGTTTTATCCCCCTAATTCTGTCTCTTAAAGAGAAACTTCAAACACCAGCTAGGATATATAATCATCCCTCTCCCTCTCCCACCTCCCCACCCCTCTCTCTCTCTCTCTCTCTCTCTCTCTCTGAGAGTGTTGTGTCGTTGTGTTGTTCGGTCGGAGGTGGCCTCCTCTAACCTTAACCCGCCAGGTGAATCTAATTACCATGTCCTAGATGGGACTAGTCAGGCTCTGGGAAGCACCGCCTCACTGCTTCTGAACCCGACTGTTAAATTGGGGCGATATGAAGTGCGACCCCGTATTCCTTTTGCAGTTTCCTATTGTTGACCAGGGCCCATGGGGTGAAGGGTGCAGTTTCCTATTGTTGACCAGGGCCCATAGGGTGAAGGGGGCAGTTTCCTATTGTTGACCAGGGCCCATAGGGTGAAGGGGGCAGTTTCCTATTGTTGACCAGGGCCCATAGGGTAAAGGGGTGGGTTTCCTATTGTTGACCAGGGCCCATAGGGTAAAGGGGGGGGGGGGGGGGGTTACTATTGTTGAACAGGGCCCATAGGGTAAAGGATGCAATTTTATAAAGGAACTGAAGATCTCTTAAGAATCCTTTTAGTCCTAGTATGTCTGTTTCTGGTCAGAGGGTGTGATAGTCTGGTTTGTGGTGTGGTAGTCTGGGTTAGGGTGTGGTAGTCTTGGTTAGGGTGTGGTAGTCTGGGTTAGGGTGTGGTAGTCTGGTTTGTGGTGTGGTAGTCTGGGTCAGGGTGTGGTAGTCTGGGTTAGGGTGTGGTAGTCTGGGTCAGGGTGTGGTTGTCTGGGTTAGGGTGTGGTAGTCTGGGTTAGGGTGTGGTAGTCTTGGTTAGGGTGTGGTAGTCTGGGTTAGGGTGTGGTAGTCTGGGTTAGGGTGTGGTAGTCTGGGTTAGGGTGTGGTAGTCTGGGTTAGGGTGTGGTAGTCTGGGTCAGGGTGTGGTAGTCTGGGTTAGGGTGTGGTAGTCTGGGTCAGGGTGTGGTAGTCTGGGTTAGGGTGTGGTAGTCTGGGTTAGGGTGCGGTAGTCTGGGTTAGGGTGTGGTAGTCTGGGTTAGGGTGTGGTAGTCTGGGTTAGGGTGTGGTAGTCTGGTTTGTGGTGTGGTAGTCTGGGTTAGGGTGTGGTAGTCTAGGTTAGGGTGTGGTAGTCTGGGTTAGGGTGTGCTAGTCTGGTTTGTGGTGTGGTAGTCTGGGTCAGGGTGTGGTAGTCTGGGTTAGGGTGTGGTAGTCTGGGTCAGGGTGTGGTAGTCTGGGTTAGGGTGTGGTAGTCTGGGTTAGGGTGTGGTAGTCTGGGTTAGGGTGTGGTAGTCTGGGTTAGGGTGTGGTAGTCTGGTTTGTGGTGTGGTAGTCTGGGTTAGGGTGTGGTAGTCTGGGTTAGGGTGTGGTAGTCTGGTTTGTGGTGTGGTAGTCTGGGTTAGGGTGTGGTAGTCTGGGTTAGGGTGTGGTAGTCTGGTTTGTGGTGTGGTAGTCTGGGTTAGGGTGTGGTAGTCTGGGTTAGGGTGTGGTAGTCTTGTTAGGGTGTGGTAGTCTGGTTTGTGGTGTGGTAGTCTGGGTTAGGGTGTGGTAGTCTGGGTTAGGGTGTGGTAGTCTGGGTTAGGGTGTGGTAGTCTGGGTTAGGGTGTGGTAGTCTGGTTTGTGGTGTGGTAGTCTGGGTTAGGGTGTGGTAGTCTGGGTCAGGGTGTGGTATTCTGGGTCAGGGTGACGTCAGACCTACAGACCGTTAACGTCATGTGACTAATAGAGTTAGACCGGAAAGGATTCAATCCAAGGTGTTACAGAGCAGCACACCGTACAGCAGACAATGAGAATTTTTTTTAAAAAGGTGCTCCAAGCTTCAGCCAAGATCTGTAGCATTTTTTCCATGAATACCATCTCCGTGAACGTCAGGGACATTGCGTCTGAAAGGCTCATTGATGTGGCTGTGTTTCATAATACCATGTTTTATAACGTACATCGGCATTGACGTGACTCACTGGTCTTGTTTGTTGTGGCGGCTCGCTCGTGAACGTCCCCGTCCCACTGTAGTACTTTAATATAACTCCAATCAGCCACTCAGCCAGCACCCAACACCTCTAGCTTCCCCCCGGCAACCTACACCCCGCCCCTCCCTCTTCCCGCTCACCAACACTTACAACTCCCATAAAACAAACCATACATGTGCGGCACAGTCAGAAGTCTTGCTCCACTCTGTAAAGTGTCCAGATGCCGGGAATGAAATACAACACTGTAAAGGACATGGTGAAACAGAGAGAGAACAGGGAACCAAAACAACTGAGTAACCATTAACCTGGTCCCAGACCTGTTCCTGCTATCAGGTAGTCTGGTCCCAGAACTGTTCCTGCTGTCAGGTAGTCTGGTCCCAGACCTGTTCCTGCTATCAGGTAACCTGGTCCCAGAACTGTTCCTGCTATCAGGTAGTCTGGTCCCAGAACTGTTCCTGCTATCAGGTAGTCTGGTCCCAGAACTGTTCCTGCTATCAGGTAGTCTGGTCCCAGACCTGTTCCTGCTATCAGGTAGTCTGGTCCCTGAACTGTTCCTGCTATCAGGTAGTCTGGTCCCAGAACTGATCCTGCTATCAGGTAGTCTGGTCCCAGACCTGTTCCTGCTATCAGGAAGTCTGGTCCCAGAACTGTTCCTGCTATCAGGTAGTCTGGTCCCAGAACTGTGCCTGCTATCAGGTAGTCTGGTCCCAGAACTGGTCCTTGCTATCAGGTAGTCTGGTCCCAGAACTGTTCCTGCTATCAGGTAGTAAGGTCCCAGAACTGTTCCTGCTATCAGGTAGTCTGGTCCCAGAACTGTTCCTGCTATCAGGTAGTCTGGTAACAGAACTGTTCCTGCTATCAGGTAGTCTGGTCCCAGAACTGGTCCTTGCTATCAGGTAGTCTGGTCCCAGACCTGTTCCTGCTATCAGGTAGTCTGGTCCCAGACCTGTTCCTGCTATCAGGTAGTCTGGTCCCAGACCTGTTCCTGCTATCAGGTAGTCTGGTCCCAGACCTGTTCCTGCTATCAGGTAGTCTGGTCCCAGAACTGGTCCTTGCTATCAGGTAGTCTGGTCCCAGAACTGTTCCTGCTATCAGGTAGTCTGGTCCCAGAACTGTTCCTGCTATCAGGTAGTCTGGTCCCAGAACTGTTCCTGCTATCAGGTAGTCTGGTAACAGAACTGTTCCTGCTATCAGGTAGTCTGGTCCCAGAACTGGTCCTTGCTATCAGGTAGTCTGGTCCCAGACCTGTTCCTGCTATCAGGTAGTCTGGTCCCAGACCTGTTCCTGCTATCAGGTAGTCTGGTCCCAGACCTGTTCCTGCTATCAGGTAGTCTGGTCCCAGACCTGTTCCTGCTATCAGGTAGTCTGGTACCAGACCTGTTCCTGCTATCAGGTAGTCTGGTACCAGACCTGTTCCTGCTATCAGGTAGTCTGGTCCCAGAACTGGTCCTTGCTATCAGGTAGTCTGGTCCCAGAACTGTTACTGCTATCAGGTAGTCTGGTCCCAGAACTGTTCCTGCTATCAGGTAGTCTGGTCCCAGAACTGGTCCTTGCTATCAGGTAGTCTGGTCCCAGAACTGTTCCTGCTATCAGGTAGTCTGGTCCCAGATCTGTTCCTGCTATCAGGTAGTCTGGTCCCAGAACTGTTCCTGCTATCAGGTAGTCTGGTCCCAGAACTGTTCCTGCTATCAGGTAGTCTGGTCCCAGAACTGTTCCTGCTATCAGGTAGTCTGGTCCCAGACCTGTTCCTGCTATCAGGTAGTCTGGTCCCAGACCTGTTCCTGCTATCAGGTAGCCTGGTCCCAGACCTGTTCCTGCTATCAGGTAGCCTGGTCCCAGACCTGTTCCTGCTATCAGGTAGTCTGGTCCCAGAACTGTTCCTGCTATCAGGTAGTCTGGTCCCAGAACTGTTCCTGCTATCAGGTAGTCTGGTCCCAGACCTGTTCCTGCTATCAGGTAGCCTGGTCCCAGACCTGTTCCTGCTATCAGGTAGTCTGGTCCCAGACCTGTTCCTGCTATCAGGTAGTCTGGTCCCAGAACTGTTCCTGCTATCAGGTAGTCTGGTCCCAGACCTGTTCCTGCTATCAGGTAGTCTGGTCCCAGACCTGTTCCTGCTATCAGGTAGCCTGGTCCATGACCTGTTCCTGCTATCAGGTAACCTGGTCCCAGACCTGTTCTTGCTATCAGGTAGCCTGGTCCCAGACCTGTTCCTGCTATCAGGTAGTCTGGTCCCAGAACTGTTCCTGCTATCAGGTAGTCTGGTCCCAGACCTGTTCCTGCTATCAGGTAGTCTGGTCGATGACATGTTCCTGCTATCAGGTAGTCTGGTCGATGACATGTTCCTGCTATCAGGTAGTCTGGTCCCAGACCTGTTCCTGCTATCAGGTAGTCTGGTCCCAGACCTGTTCCTGCTATCAGGTAGTCTGGTCCCAGACCTGTTCCTGCTATCAGGTAGCCTGGTCCCAGAACTGTTCCTGCTATCAGGTAGTCTGGTCGATGACATGTTCCTGCTAACAGGTAGCCTTGTCCATGACCTGTTCCTGCTATCAGGTAGCCTGGTCCATGACCTGTTCCTGCTATCAGGTAGCCTGGTCCATGACCTGTTCCTGCAATCAGGTAGCCTGGTCCCAGAACTGTTCCTGCTATCAGGTAGCCTGGTCCATGACCTGTTCCTGCTAACATTCCACTCAACATGTTTGCCATGAGAAGGAGTAGCAAGAAGTGAAATGTTAGCAGGAAAATGTCTGGGACCAGGATAGTAGAGGCACAAGAAGTGAGTACAGTAACTACATGAAATAAGTAAACACTTTTAGTAGAGACGAGTGAACCCGTGGTTATAGTAGGGACTAGCGAGCCCTTGGCTTTAGTAAAGAATAGAGAGTCCTTGGCTTTAGTAGAGAATAGAGAGTCCTTGGCTTTAGTAGAGACTAGTGAGCTCTTGGTTTTAGTAGAGAATAGTGAGCCCTTGGCTTCAGTAAAGAATAGAGAGCCCTTGACTTTAGTAGAGAATAGTGAGCCCTTGGCTATAGTAGAAAATAGTGAGCCCTTGAATTTAGTAAAGACTAGTGAGCTCTTGGTTTTAGTGGAGAATAGTGAGCCCTTGGCTTCAGTAAAGACTACTGAGTCCTTGGCTTTAGTAGAGACTAGTGAGCCCTTGGCTTTAGTAGACACTAGTGAGCCCTTGGCTTTAGTAGAGAATAGTGAGCCCTTGGCTTTAGTAGAGACTAGTGAGCTCTTGGTTTTAGTGGAGAATTGTGAGCTCTTGGCTTCAGTAAAGAATAGAGAGCCCTTGACTTTAGTAAAGAATAGAGAGCCCTTGACTTTAGTAGAGAATAGTGAGCCCTTGGCTTTAGTAGAGAATAGTGAACCCTTGGCTTTAGTAAAGACTAGTGAGCTCTTGGTTTTAGTGGAGAATAATGAGCCCTTGGCTTCAGTAAAGACTAGTGAGCCCTTGACTTTAGTAGAGACTAGTGAGCCCTTGGCTTTAGTAGAGACTAGTGAGCCCTTGGCTTTAGTAGACTAGTGAGCCCTTGGATTTAGTAAAGAATAGTGAGCCCTTGGCTTTAGTAGAGAATAGTGAACCCTTGGCTTTAGTAGAGACTAGTGGGCCCCTCGCTTTAGTAGAGACTAGTGAGCCCTTGGCTTTAGTGGAGACTAGCGAGCCCTTGGCGTTAGTAGAGACTAGCGAGCCCTTGGCTTTAGTAGAGACTAGCGGGCCCTTGGCTTTAGTAGAGACTAACGAGCCCTTGGCTTTAGTAGAGACTAGCGAGCCCTTGGCTTTAGTCGAGACTAGCGAGCCCTCGGCTTTAGTCGAGACTAGCGAGCCCTTGGCTTTAGTCGAGACTAGTGAGCCCTTGGCTTTAGTCGAGACTAGTGAGCCCTTGGCTTTAGTAGAGACTAGCGAGCCCTTGGCTTTAGTAAAGACTAGTGAGCCCTTGGCTTTAGTAGAGACTAGTGAGCCCTTGGCTTTAGTAGAGACTTCCGGGCCCTTGGCTTTAGTAGAGACTAGTGAGCCCTTGGCTTTAGTAGAGACTAGTGAGACCTTGGCTTCAGTAGAGACTAGTGAGCCCTTGGCTTTAGTAGAGACTAGTGAGCCCTTGGCTTTAGTAAAGACTAGAGAGCCTATGGCTTTAGTAGAGACTAGTGAGCCCTTGAAACTCAGCAAAGACCTCAAAAAGAAACCAAAAACAGAAGCAGAGGCACATTGACTAGGAAAAACTGGATGTTCAGTACAATATTTAAGCTCCTATATACACTCTCATCAATACATACACTCTGATATACAATATAATCAATATATAAGGTCCTAAAAACACTCTCACCAATATATGAACTCTTAGAAATACTCTCATCAATAAATAAGCTCTTTTATACACTCATAAATATATAAGCTCTCATCGCCACCCCTCTCTCCACTAGGATTCTCTGCCTCTAACACAATTACAGGGGCTGAGTCACTGGCTTACTGGTGCTCTTCCATGCCGTCCCTTGGAGGGGTGCGTCACTTGAGTGGGTTGAGTCACTGACGTGATCTTCCTGTCCGGGGTGGCGCCCCACCTTGGGTTGTGCCGTGGTGGAGATCTTCGTGGGCTATACTCGGCCTTGTCTCAGGTTGGTAAGTTGGTGGTTGAAGATATCCCTCTAGTGGTGTGGGGGCTGTGCTTGGCAAAGTGGGTGGTGTTATATCCTGCCTGTTTGGCCCTGTCCGGGGGTATCGTCGGATGGGGCCACAGTGTCTCCCGACCCCTCCTGTCTCAGCCTCCAGTAATTATGCTGCAGTAGTTTGTGTCGGGGGGCTAGGGTCAGTCTGTTATATCTGGAGTATTTCTCCTGTCTTATCCGGTGTCCTGTGTGCATTTAAGTATGCTCTCTCTCATTTTATTTTTCTCTTTCTTTCTTTCTTTCTTTCTTTCTTTCTTTCTTTCTTTCTTTCTTTCTTACTCTCTCTCTCGGAGTACCTGAGCCCTAGGACCGTGCCTCAGGACTACCTGGCCTGACGACTCCTTGCTGTCCCCAGTCCACCTGGCCCGGCTGCTGCTCCAGTTTCAAATGTTCTGCCTGCGGCTATGGAACCCTGACCTGTTCAGCGGACGTGCTACCTGTCCCAGACCTTCTGTTTTCAACTCTCTAGAGAAAGCAGGAGTGGTAGAGATACTCTGAATGATTGGCTATGAAAAGCCAACTGAAATTTACTCCTGAGGTGCTGACCGTTGCACCCTCGACAACTACTGTGATTATTATTATTTGACCCTGCTGGTCATCTATGAACATTTGAACATCTTGGCCATGTTCTATTATAATCTCCACCCAGCACAGCCAGAAGAGGACTGGCCACCCCTCAGAGCCTGGTTCCTCTCTAGGTTTATAATCTCCACCCGGCACAGACAGAAGAGGACTGGCCACCCCTCATAGCCTGGTTCCTCTCTAGGTTTCTTCCTAGGTTTTGGTCTTTCTAGGGGAGTTTTTCCTAGCCACCGTGCTTCTACACCTGCATTGGTTGCTGTTTGGGGTTTTAGGCTGAGTTTCTGTACAACACTTTGAGACATTGGCTGATGTAAGAAGGGCTTTATCAATACATTTGATTGGTTTAAATTTGATGTAAGCTCTTGTATACACTCTCACCAATATATTAGCTCTAATATACAATCTCACCAATATATTAGCTCTAAAATGCAATCTCACCAATATACAGTATATCACAAAAGTGAGTACACCCCTCACATTTTTGTTAATATTTGAGTATATCTTTTCATGTGACAACACTGAAGAAATGACACTTTGCTACGATGTAAAGTAGTGAGTGTACAGCTTGTATAACAGTGTAAATTTGCTGTCCCCTCAAAATAACTCAACACACAGCCATTAATGTCTAAACCGCTGGCAACCCTAAGTGAAAATGTCCAATATATATATAACAGCGTATGTAACATGCTGTATATAACAGCGTATATAACACGCTGTTATATACAATCTCATCAATATATAAGCTCTTATATACAGTCTCACCAATACATAAGCTCTTATGTACACTCTATTCCAGATATAAGCTCTCAAGTACACTATCATCAATATATACACTCTAATAAACACTATCATCAATATATAAGCTCTTATATACAGTCTTACCAATACATAAGCTCTTATGTACACTCTATTCCAGATATAAGCTCTCAAGTACACTATCATCAATATATACACTCTTATAAACACTATCATCAATATATAAGCTCTTATAAACACTATCATCAATATATACACTCTAATATACACTATCATCAATATATAAGCTCTTATAAACACTATCATCAATATATAAGCTCTTATAAACACTATCATCAATATATAAGCTCTTATATACACTCTCATCAATATACAAACTCCTATATACACTCTCACCAATATATAAGCTCTTATATACACTCTCATATATATATACTGTGTGGAGAACAAGTATTTCATACACTGCCGATTTTGCAGGTTTTCCTACTTACAAAGCATGTAGAGGTCTGTAATGTTTATCATAGGTATAGTTCAACTGTGAGAGACAGAATCTAAAACAAAAATCCAGAAAATCACATTGTATGATATTTAAGTAATTCATTTGCATTTTATTGCATGACATAAGTATTTGATCACCTACCAACCTGTAAGAATTCCGGCTCTCACAGACCTGTTCATTTTTCTTTAAGAAGCCCTCCTGTTCTCCACTCATTACCTGTATTAACTGCACCTGTTTGAACTTGTTACCTGTATAAAAGACACCTGTCCACACACTCAATCAAACAGACTCCAACCTCTCCACAATGGCCAAGACCAGAGAGCTGTGTAAGGACATCAGGGATAAATTGTAGACCTGCACAAGGCTGGGATGGGCTACAGGACAATAGGCAAGCAGCTTGGTGAGAAGGCAACAACTGTTGGCGCAATTATTAGAAAATTGAAAAAGTTCAAGATGACGGTCAATCACCCTCGGTCTGGGGCTCCATGCAAGATCTCACCTCGTGGGACATCAATGATCATGAGGAAGGTGAGGGATCAGCCCAGAAATACACAGCAGGACCTGGTCAATGACCCGAAGAGAGCTGGGACCACAGTCTCAAAGAAAACCATTAGTAACACACTACACCGTCATGGATTAAAATCCTGTTGTTTGTAGGTGACCAAATACTTATTTTCCACCATAATTTGCAAATAAATTCATTAATAATCCTACAATGTGATTTTCTGGATTTGTTTCTTCTCATTTTGTCTGTCATAGTTGATGTGTACCTATGATGAAAATTACAGGCCTCTCTCATCTTTTTAAGTGGGAGAACTTGCACAATTGGTGGCTGACTAAATACTTTTTTGCCCCACTGTATAAGATCCAAAATACACTTGTATATACTTTTTTTTAATCTTTATTTAACTAGGAAAGTTAGTTTAGAACAAATTTTTATTTTCAATGACGGCCTAAGAACAGTGGGTTAACTGCCTTGTTCAGGGGGCAGAACGACAGATTTTTACCTTGTCAGCTCGGGGATTTGATCTTGCCACCTTTCGGTTACTAGTCCAATGCCCTAACCACTAGGCTACCCTGCCACCCCATAGAACCTCTTATATACACTCTCCTCAATATATAAGCTATAATACACACGCTTAGAAACTCTTATATACTGTAAGGCGCTGAGTCAGAGTGTCCTTTCCTCTCACCTGACAGGTCTCGGCCCTGGAAAGGATCTTCAACGTCGGAGACCATCGAACGAGCCGTGCTGTCACACTCTGGGGTCTGGTACCTGTCACAGAGCGAAAGAAAGGCAGAGCGAGAGAGAGAGAGAGAGAGTCTGTCTCCTACCTTCCTTTTAACTCAGAGTACCTCAGTGATACAACAGTAAGGAGAGACAAGAGAGTAGCTGTTAGATACAACAGTAAGGAGAGACAAGAGAGTACCTCAGAGATACAACTACATGATTTAAAAAGATGGACATGAGCGAAAGACCACAGAGTGTGTGCGTGTGTTTGTGAGAACACAGGCCTGCAGAAGAACAAAACGACCTCTGTTGTCATACCAAATCTCACAAAACAAGAGGCTCTGCCAACTGCCTCTCAGTCTCTCTCACACCAGGAATGTGAATTAAAGGCTACACCGGGAAGGCTACAGGATAAATGGTAATGCTTTCAGGAGGAGAAGAGTACGACTTAGAAACATGTTGTTTAGCTTCAGTTAATTAAGAATGATCCCATGCCATTCTCACAATGATTGTGAATGTCAACCATACAGCAATGTATCAAATCGTTAGTAATCAAGACTGTGTGTGTGTGTGTGTGTGTGTGTGTGTATGTGTGTATGTGTGTGTGTGTGTGTGTGTGCGTGCGTGCGTGCGTGAGTGTGTGTGTGTGTGTGTGTGTGCGTGAGTGCGTGCGTGAGTGTGTGCGTGCGTGCGTGTGTGTGTGTGTGCGTGCGTGCGTGAGTGCGTGTGTGTGTGTGTGTGTGAACGGCATGGATGGATATAATTTGGCCTGGCGTGTGAATTGTATGTTTCTGAGTGTTTCTAAATGGAAATGTTCAGGGAGAGTACATGTGTCTCTCATTTACTTTTTATACAAGAGATGCTCTTTTTTTTTGGTCAAAGTTCCAAGACGGAGTGTTTGGAGCGTGACTGTGTTCTAAAACAGAATTTTTGGAGCGTGACTGTGTTCTAAAACAGAATGTTTGGAGGGTGACTGTGCTCTAAAACAGAATTTTTGGAGCGGGACTGTGTTCTAAAACAGTGTTTGGAGCGTGACTGTGTTCTAAAACAGAATTTTTGGAGCGTGACTGTGTTCTAAAACAGTGTTTGGAGTGTGACTGTGTTCTAAAACAGAATGTTTGGAGGGTGACTGTGTTCTAAAACAGAGTGTTTGGAGCGTGACTGTGTTCTAAAACAGAATTTTTGGAGCGGGACTGTGTTCTAAAACAGTGTTTGGAGCGTGACTGTGTTCTAAAACAGAATGTTTGGAGGGTGACTGTGTTCTAAAACAGAGTGTTTGGAGCGTGACTGTGTTCTAAAACAGAATGTTTGGAGCGTGATTGTGTTCTAAAACAGAGTGTTTGGAGCGTGACTGTGTTCTAAAACAGAGTGTTTGGAGCGTGACTGTGTTCTAAAACAGAGTGTTTGGAGCGTGACTGTGTTCTAAAACAAAATGTTTGGAGCGTGACTGTGTTCTAAAACAGAATGTTTGGAGAGTGACTGTGTTCTGGCTGCTGATACATCATAGGTTCTTCTAGCGAGGGAAACTGTAAAGGTTACTACGACGACACACACAGCGCACTGTAAAGGTTACTACGACGACACACACAGTGCACTGTAAAGGTTACTACGACGACACACACAGTGCACTGTAAAGGTTACTACGACGACACACACAGTGCACTGTAAAGGTTACTACGACGACACACACAGTGCACTATAAAGGTTACTACGACAACACACAGTGTACTGTAAAGATGAATATGACAACACACAGTGCACTGTAAAGGTTACTACGACGACAAACACAGTGTACTGTAAAGATTAATATGACAACACACAGTGTACTGTAAAGATTAATATGACAACACACAGTGTACTGTAGAGATTAATATGACAACACACAGTGTACTGTAGAGATTAATATGACAACACACAGTGTACTGTAGAGATTAATATGACAACACACAGTGTACTGTAGAGATTAATATGACAACACACAGTGTACTGTAAAGATTAATATGACAACACACAGTGTACTGTAGAGATTAATATGACAACACACAGTGTACTGTAGAGATTAATATGACAACACACAGTGTACTGTAAAGATTAATACGACAACACACAGTGTACTGTAGAGATTAATATGACAACACACAGTGTACTGTAAAGGTTACTACGACAACACACAGTGTACTGTAGAGATGAATATGACAACACACAGTGTACTGTAAAGATTAATATGACAACACACAGTGTACTGTAGAGATTAATATGACAACACACAGTGTACTGTAAAGATTAATGTGACAACACACAGTGTACTGTAAAGATTAATACGACAACACACAGTGCACTGTAAAGGTTACTACGACGACAAACACAGTGTACTGTAAAGATTAATATGACAACACACAGTGTACTGTAGAGATTAATATGACAACACACAGTGCACTGTAAAGGTTACTACGACAACACACAGTGCACTGTAAAGGTTACTACGACAACACACAGTGTACTGTAGAGATTAATATGACAACACACAGTGCACTGTAAAGGTTACTACGACAACACACAGTGCACTGTAAAGGTTACTACGACAACACACAGTGTACTGTAAAGATTAATATGACAACACACAGTGTACTGTAGAGATTAATATGACAACACACAGTGTACTGTAGAGATTAATATGACAACACACAGTGCACTGTAAAGGTTACTACGACAACACACAGTGTACTGTAAAGATTAATATGACAACACACAGTGTACTGTAAAGATTACTACGACGACAAACACAGTGTACTGTAAAGATTAATATGACAACACACAGTGTACTGTAGAGATTAATATGACAACACACAGTGTACTGTAGAGATTAATATGACAACACACAGTGCACTGTAAAGATTAATACGACAACACACAGTGTACTGTAAAGATTACTACGACGACAAACACAGTGTACTGTAAAGATTAATATGACAACACACAGTGTACTGTAGAGATTAATATGACAACACACAGTGTACTGTAGAGATTAATATGACAACACACAGTGTACTGTAAAGATTACTACGACGACAAACACAGTGTACTGTAAAGATTACTATGACAACACACAGTGTACTGTAGAGATTAATATGACAACACACAGTGTACTGTAGAGATTAATATGACAACACACAGTGTACTGTAGAGATTAATATGACAACACACAGTGTACTGTAGAGATTAATATGACAACACACAGTGTACTGTAGAGATTAATATGACAACACACAGTGTACTGTAGAGATTAATATGACAACACACAGTGTACTGTAAAGATTAATATGACAACACACAGTGTACTGTAAAGATTAATACGACAACACACAGTGCACTGTAAAGGTTACTACGACGACAAACACAGTGTACTGTAAAGATTAATATGACAACACACAGTGTACTGTAGAGATTAATATGACAACACACAGTGCACTGTAAAGGTTACTACGACAACACACAGTGCACTGTAAAGGTTACTACGACAACACACAGTGTACTCTAGAGATTAATATGACAACACACAGTGTATTCTTATGCACGACGCAATGCGGAGAGCCTGGACACAGCCCTTAGCTGTGGTATATTGGCTATATACCACATCCCCTCCTTATTGCTAGTAAAAATACTGCTATGGCATTCAGCCAATCAGCATTCAGGGCTCAAACCAGGCAAGTTTATACATCTATTAAACCTTGCGTTGTGCCATACGAACAGGCCTTAGCTGTGGTATATTGGCTATATACCACATCCCTTCCTTATTGCTAGTAAAAATACTGTGCAAAGGTCCTTTTCACCAATAATAATTAAAATAATAATCACGCTGCTTCTTTATCAGTTTTTTGTAAGTTTATATTGGTCTAAGATTACTTTTATTTTTTGACAAATAAACCAGTACTGGATTTGTACCTGTGTGTCTTTCTGTTAAAACCCAACACCCGTTCTCTAAAACAGGAGAGAATGCTCTTAATACTCTTCATATTCAAGAAAGAAAGAAAGTCAACCAGATGTCATCCATCCTCCAAACATATTTTCATAACACAGTCAAGACAACCCATTTAATGAATTCATTGGTTTTCTGAGGACATATCCATATCCTCAGAGACAGATCTCTCTAATAAACATTATTGCATATTTTTATTTAATCATATTCAACAGTTTAGTCAAATAAATGAAAGCTTGATGAAATGTCAAAGTTGAGATATATTTTCCCAGCCTGGTCCCAGATCTGCTTCTTGCCAACTCCCACGGTCATCATAGACAGCACAAACAGAGCTGGGACCAGGCTCCAATCTTCATTCATTGATCAACAACATGGTGTGTGTGTGTGTGTGTGTGTGTGTGTGCGTGTGTGTGTGTGTGTGCGTGCGTGCGTGCGTGCGTGCGTGTGTGCGTTCGTGCGTGTCTACCTGGTAGAGGTGCCTGGTATTGGTCTCCCTGTGTCTACCAGAACACACCAACAGTACCCAGTGGACTGGTGGCACTGTACAGGCTTGTGGAGGCCCCCTGGTCCACAGTCTGGGATGTAGATGGCCTCACGGGGGTTCTGACGGGCCTCGTCCAGGGCACTCTGCCTCTCCTGGTCACAAGAGGGAACTTTCTCTAAAACCATGAGAAACACACTCAATACACACACAGACAACATGACAAATAGTCAAATATACTCAGGAGGACAAACAAACAGACAGACAGACAGACAGACAGACAGACAGACAGACAGACAGACAGACAGACAGACAGACAGACAGACAGACACAGACAGACAGAGAGGAGGACAGACAGTAACATTCACTTAACACACATACAGTCCAGTCAGCCCTGTATCTTATTAGACAGACTTACTGGAACAAAATGATGAAATTCAAAATGTGAGGGAGAAACTCAGTGAAGATCAAACTGCACATTAATAGGGAGAGAAGCAGCTGAGAGAGAGAGAGAGAGAGAGAAAAAAGAGAGAGAGAGAGAGAGAGCGAGAGAGAGAGAGAAAAAATAGAGAGAGAGAAAAAATAGAGAGAGAGAGAGAGAGAGAGAGAGAGAGAAAGAAAGGCAGAGCCAGAGAGAGAGAGAGAGGCAGGCAGGGTACGGGCCAAGAGCACCACTGCAACATGTGGAAGCTCTAACAGCGTTTGCTGGGCGCTGAAGTGGGATTTTGCCACCCTACCACCTTCCATCCATTTTTCTTTTTCAATCAAGTGCGTTAATGAAACAGTAAGCTACAACGACAGCTCTAAGGCCACAGGGCTCTCCCTCTTTCTCTCTCCTCTCTTCTCGCTCTCCTTCCCTATCGCTCCTCACAGCCTCTCCTTCCCTATCTCTCCTCTCCTCACAGCCTCTCCTTCCCTATCGCTCCTCACAGCCTCTCATTCCCTATCTCTCCTCTCCTCACAGCCTCTCCTTCCCTATCGCTCCTCACAGCCTCTCCTTCCCTATCTCTCCTCTCCTCACAGCCTCTCCTTCCCTATCTCTCCTCTCCTTCCCTATCTCTTCTCTCCTCACAGCCTCTCCTTCTCTATCTCTCCTCTCCTCACAGCCTCTCCTTCCCTATCTCTCCTCTCCTCACAGCCTCTCCTTCCTATCTCTCCCCTCCTCACAGCCTCTCCTTCCCTATCCCTCCTCTCCTCACAGCCTCTCCTTCCCCATCTCTCCTCTCCTCACAGCCTCTCCTTCCCTATCTCTCCTCTCCTCACAGCCTCTCCTTCCCTATCCCTCCTCTCCTCACAGCCTCTCCTTCCCTATCTCTCCGTACTGGTGTGTCTGGGTTCAGTATAGTACAGCTGGAGAAGGGAGTAGCATGTCCCCATACATTGTCCCAGATGGATCCCTACTCCTTATCGTGGACTACTGTGGACCAGGGGCCCGTAGATGCACTTCAATAACAATTACAGTGTAATCTACGCTGTTAGTACGTCTCCTCGTGTTGCTCATTACTATCATTATGTAAAGGACTGTTTAAGATTTCACGTCTAGGAGACAGTGAGAGGGGAGGGGGGGGTTGAGACAACTGATGAACCTGGGCGGTTTGGGGAGTCTCACTCTAAATGATTTACCTCTGTTTATTACACAGAGAGGGTATCCTGGCACCAGGCGTTGCAACGATTCATTTTTTATACATATACACGGAAAAGGGCTGCATGTGATCTCAGATCGCCGCCTGGCCCGTCTCGTTGATCCTCTCAGCTCTCTGTGTGTCAGTGAAACGTAGTGTATCCTGTCATCTGCGCCCTGGTCCGTCTCGTTGATCCTCTCAGCTCTCTGTGTGTCAGTGAAACGTAGTGTATCCTGTCATCTTCGCCCTGGCCCGTCTCGTTGATCCTCTCAGCTCTCTGTGTGTCAGTGAAACGTAGTGTATCCTGTCATCTTCGCCCTGGCCCGTCTCGTTGATCCTCTCAGCTCTCTGTGTGTCAGTGAAACGTAGTGTATCCTGTCATCTTCGCCCTGGCCCGTCTCGTTGATCCTCTCAGCTCTCTGTGTGTCAGTGAAACGTAGTGTATCCTGTCATCTGCGCCCTGGCCCGTCTCGTTGATCCTCTCAGCTCTCTGTGTGTCAGTGAAACGTAGTGTATCCTGTCATCTTCGCCCTGGCCCGTCTCGTTGATCCTCTCAGCTCTCTGTGTGTCAGTGAAACGTAGTGTATCCTGTCATCTTCGCCCTGGCCCGTCTCGTTGATCCTCTCAGCTCTCTGTGTGTCAGTGAAACGTAGTGTATCCTGTCATCTTCGCCCTGGCTGTCTCCATACATCCTCCATTCTGATCTAGTCATTTGGTTATTTTTATTCACATCATATCATCAGCCGACGCTGTGAAGGATGACAAACAGCCTAAAGCAAACACATTACCATGGTTTCCTAGAGAGACGCCCCAAGAGGAAGAGAGGCTCAATGATAATTGTATCAATATTTTGCTGAACACATTGATCATCTAGAAAATGTTTGTTCTCCATTGGCTGTACCTTCCTCTCTTTCTCATTGGCTGTCCCCTCCTCTCATGGCTGTACCCTCCTCTACTCTCATTGGCTGTCCCCTCCTCTTCTCTCATGGCTGTCCCCTCCTCTACTCTCATTGGCTGTCCCCTCCTCTACTCTCATGGCTGTCACCTCCTCCACTCTCATTGGCTGTCACCTCCTCCACTCTCATTGGCTGTCCCCTCCTCTCCTCTCATGGCTGTCACCTCTCTTCTCATGGCTGTCACCTCCTCTACTCTCATTGGCTGTACCCTCCTCTACTCTCATTGGCTGTCACCTCCTCTCCTCTCATGGCTGTCACCTCCTCTACTCTCATTGGCTGTACCCTCCTCTACTCTCATAGGCTGTCACCACCTCTCTTCTCATGGCTGTCACCTCCTCTCCTCTCATGGCTGTCACCTCCTCTCCTCTCATGCCTGTCACCTCCTCTCCTCTCATGGCTGTCACCTCCTCTCCTCTCATGGCTGCCCCCTCCTCTCCTCTCCTCTCCTCTCCTCTCCTCTCCTCTCCTCTCCTCTCCTCTCCTCTGCTCTCCTCTGCTCTCCTCTCAACCTCCTCTCCTCTCCTCTCCTCTCATGGCTGCCCCCTCCTCTCCTCTCCTCTCCTCTCCCCTCCTCTCAACCTCCTCTCCTCTCCTCTTCTGTCTGAGCGACTCTCAACCTCCTCTCCTCTCATGGCTGCCCCCTCCTCTCCTCTGCTCTCCTCTGCTCTCCTCTCAACCTCCTCTCCTCTCCTCTTCTGTCTGAGCGACTCTCAACATCTCCAAAGCGAAAGAAAACAGTAAAAGAAAACAGTCCAGGACTCTAGAGTGGTCACAGTTAAGAGCCTGCTTTAAACACAGTATTCTCTCTGACGCTCTCTCTCTCTTTCTCTCCCTCTCTGAAAGACACTTAGCCAGCACCCCCCTTCTACTCTCCACGCAATCACTACAAAGGTGTCTTTCAGCTGTGGGGTAATCACCACAATGGTGTACAGCTGCAGTGATCGGTAAGCTGCTCTGACAGCTGACTCTTAAAGTTAATGAGGGAGATATAAGTCTCCAACTTCAGTGATTTTTGCAATTCGTTCCAGTCATTGGCAGCAGAGAACTGAAAGGAAAGGCGGCCAAAGGAGGAATTGGCTTTGGGGGTGACCAGTGAGATATTCAGTGCCTTGCGAAAGTATTCGGCCCCCTTGAACTTTGCGACCTTTTGCCACATTTCAGGCTTCAAACATAAAGATATAAAACTGTATTTTTTTGTGAAGAATCAACAACAAGTGGGACACAATCATGAAGTGGAACGACATTTATTGGATATTTCAAACTTTTTTAACAAATCAAAAACTGAAAAATTGGGCGTGCAAAATTATTCAGCCCCCTTAAGTTAATACTTTGTAGCGCCACCTTTTGCTGCGATTACAGCTGTAAGTCGCTTGGGGTATGTCTCAATCAGTTTTGCACATCGAGAGACTGAAATTTTTTCCCATTCCTCCTTGCAAATCAGCTCGAGCTCAGTGAGGTTGGATGGAGAGCATTTGTGAACAGCAGTTTTCAGTTCTTTCCACAGATTCTCGATTGGATTCAGGTCTGGACTTTGACTTGGCCATTCTAACACCTGTATATGTTTATTTTTGAACCATTCCATTGTAGATTTTGCTTTATGTTTTGGATCATTGTCTTGTTGGAAGACAAATCTCCGTCCCAGTCTCAGGTCTTTTGCAGACTCCATCAGGTTTTCTTCCAGAATGGTCCTGTATTTGGCTCCATCCATCTTCCCATCAATTTTAACCATCTTCCCTGTCCCTGCTGAAGAAAAGCAGGCCCAAACCATGATGCTGCCACCACCATGTTTGACAGTGGGGATGGTGTGTTCAGCTGTGTTGCTTTTACACCAAACATAACGTTTTGCATTGTTGCCAAAAAGTTCAATTTTGGTTTCATCTGACCAGAGCACCTTCTTCCACATGTTTGGTGTGTCTCCCAGGTGGCTTGTGGCAAACTTTAAACTACACTTTTTATGGATATCTTTAAGAAATGGCTTTCTTCTTGCCACTCTTCCATAAAGGCCAGATTTGTGCAATATACGACTGATTGTTGTCCTATGGACAGAGTCTCCCACCTCAGCTGTAGATCTCTGCAGTTCATCCAGAGTGATCATGGGCCTCTTGGCTGCATCTCTGATCAGTCTTCTCCTTGTATGAGCTGAAAGTTTAGAGGGACGGCCAGGTCTTGGTAGATTTGCAGTGGTCTGATACTCCTTCCATTTCAATATTATCTCTTGCACAGTGCTCCTTGGGATGTTTAAAGCTTGGGATATCTTTTTGTATCCAAATCCGGCTTTAAACTTCTTCACAACAGTATCTCGGACCTGCCTGGTGTGTTCCTTGTTCTTCATGATGCTCTCTGCGCTTTTAACGGACCTCTGAGACTATCACAGTGCAGGTGCATTTATACGGAGACTTGATTACACACAGGTGGATTGTATTTATCATCATTAGTCATTTAAGTCAACATTGGATCATTCAGAGATCCTCACTGAACTTCTGGAGAGAGTTTGCTGCACTGAAAGTAAAGGGGCTGAATAATTTTGCACGCCCAATTTTTCAGTTTTTGATTTGTTAAAAAAGTTTGAAATATCCAATAAATGTCGTTCCACTTCTTGATTGTGTCCCACTTGTTGTTGATTCTTCACAAAAAAATACAGTTTTATATCTTTATGTTTGAAGCCTGAAATGTGGCAAAAGGTCGCAAAGTTCAAGGGGGCCAAATACTTTCGCAAGGCACTGTACCTGCTGGAGTGCGTGCTACGGGTGGGTGCTGCTATGGTGACTAGTGAGCTGAGATAAGGCGGAGCTTTTACCCAGCAAAGACTTATAGATGACCTGGGGCCAGTAGGTTTGGCGACGAGTATATAGCGAGGACCAGCCAACGAAGAGCGTACAGGTCGCAGTGGTGGGTAGTATATGGGGCTTTGGTGACAAAACGGATGGCACTGTGATAGACTGCATCCAATTTGCTGAGTAGAGTGTTGGAGGCTAATTTGTAAATGACATCGCCAAAGTCGAGTATCGGTTGGAGAGTCAGTTTTACGAGGATAAGTTTGGTAGCATGAGTGAAGGAGGCTTTGTTGCGAAATAGGATGCCGATTGTAGATTAACTCTCAGATTGTTAAGGAATACTAAAAGCTATCAAGCCCTGGACAAACCTGCTGTTCACTATTTAACAAACACACACACAGTCCCTGTCTGAGGAGTGACAAAATCTGCCTCCTCACACACACACACACACACACACACACACACACACACACACACACACACACACACACACACACACACACACAAACACAGACACACACACACACACACACACACACACACACACACACACAAACACTCTCTGTCTGAGGAGTTACGCAACATCGTGTCCCTGTCCTCTCAGGACATGACATGTTAATGAGAAACAGGAAGCCAGTGTTTCCACAGGAGTTCCAAAGAGCTTTCACTCTCAATCTGTTTTTACAAAGGATATAGCCTGGTTATTGTTAAAAGCATATAGCCTTTGGTTTATTCGGCTAATCTTTTCCTACTATGCATTGTTGGTTAAGGGCTTGCAAGTAAGCATTTGGCTGATTTGACAAATAACATTACATTTTATTTTATTTGAATACAGTCCTCCTTTCAGAATACAGTCCTCCTTTCAGAATACAGTCCTCCTTTCAGAATACTACAGTCCTCCTGTCAGAATACTACAGTCCTCCTTTCAGAATACAGTCCTCCTTTCAGAATACTACAGTCCTCCTTTCAGAATACTACAGTCCTCCTTTCAGAATACTACAGTCCTCCTTTCAGAATACTACAGTCCTCCTTTCAGAATACTACAGTCCTCCTTTCAGAATACAGTCCTCCTTTCAGAATACTACAGTCCTCCTTTCAGAATACTACAGTCCTCCTTTCAGAATACTACAGTCCTCCTTTCAGAATACTACAGTCCTCCTTTCAGAATACTACAGTCCTCCTTTCAGAATACTACAGTCCTCCTGTCAGAATACTACAGTCCTCCTTTCAGAATACAGTCCTCCTTTCAGAATACAGTCCTCCTTTCAGAATACTACAGTCCTCCTTTCAGAATACTACAGTCCTCCTTTCAGAATACTACAGTCCTCCTGTCAGAATACTACAGTCCTCCTTTCAGAATACTACAGTCCTCCTGTCAGAATACTACAGTCCTCCTTTCAGAATACAGTCCTCCTTTCAGAATACAGTCCTCCTTTCAGAATACTACAGTCCTCCTGTCAGAATACTACAGTCCTCCTGTCAGAATACTACAGTCCTCCTGTCAGAATACTACAGTCCTCCTTTCAGAATACTACAGTCCTCCTTTCAGAATACTACAGTCCTCCTTTCAGAATACAGTCCTCCTTTCAGAATACTACAGTCCTCCTTTCAGAATACTACAGTCCTCCTTTCAGAATACTACAGTCCTCCTCTCAGAATACTACAGTCCTCCTTTCAGAATACTACAGTCCTCCTTTCAGAATACTACAGTCCTCCTTTCAGAATACAGTCCTCCTTTCAGAATACTACAGTCCTCCTGTCAGAATACTACAGTCCTCCTTTCAGAATACTACAGTCCTCCTTTCAGAATACTACAGTCCTCCTTTCAGAATACTACAGTCCTCCTTTCAGAATACTACAGTCCTCCTGTCAGAATACTACAGTCCTCCTTTCAGAATACAGTCCTCCTTTCAGAATACAGTCCTCCTTTCAGAATACTACAGTCCTCCTTTCAGAATACTACAGTCCTCCTTTCAGAATACTACAGTCCTCCTGTCAGAATACTACAGTCCTCCTTTCAGAATACTACAGTCCTCCTGTCAGAATACTACAGTCCTCCTTTCAGAATACAGTCCTCCTTTCAGAATACAGTCCTCCTTTCAGAATACTACAGTCCTCCTGTCAGAATACTACAGTCCTCCTGTCAGAATACTACAGTCCTCCTGTCAGAATACTACAGTCCTCCTTTCAGAATACTACAGTCCTCCTGTCAGAATACTACAGTCCTCCTTTCAGAATACAGTCCTCCTTTCAGAATACAGTCCTCCTTTCAGAATACTACAGTCCTCCTTTCAGAATACTACAGTCCTCCTTTCAGAATACTGCAGTCCTCCTGTCAGAATACTACAGTCCTCCTTTCAGAATACTACAGTCCTCCTTTCAGAATACTACAGTCCTCCTTTCAGAATACTACAGTCCTCCTGTCAGAATACTACAGTCCTCCTTTCAGAATACTACAGTCCTCCTTTCAGAATACTACAGTCCTCCTTTCAGAATACAGTCCTCCTGTCAGAATACTACAGTTCTCCTTTCAGAATACTACAGTCCTCCTGTCAGAATACAGTCCTCCTTTCAGAATACTACAGTCCTCCTTTCAGAATACTACAGTCCTCCTTTCAGAATAAAGTCCTCCTTTCAGAATACAGTCCTCCTTTCAGAATACTACAGTTCTCCTTTCAGAATACAGTCCTCCTGTCAGAATACTACAGTCCTCCTTTCAGAATACTACAGTCCTCCTGTCAGAATACAGTCCTCCTCTCAGAATACTACAGTCCTCCTTTCAGAATACTACAGTCCTCCTTTCAGAATACAGTCCTCTCAGAATACAGTCCTCCTTTCAGAATACAGTCCTCCTCTCTGAATACAGTCCTCCTCTCAGAATACAGTCCTCCTCTCAGAATACAGTCCTCCTTTCAGAATACAGTCCTCCTTTCAGAAAACAGTCCTCCTCTCAGAATACAGTCCTCCTCTCAGAATACAGTCCTCCTTTCAGAATATAGTCCTCCTCTCAGAATACAGTCCTCCTCTCAGAATACAGTCCTCCTCTCAGAATACAGTCCTCCTCTCAGAATACAGTCCTCCTTTCAGAATACAGTCCTCCTTTCAGAATACTACAGTCCTCCTTTCAGAATACAGTCCTCCTTTCAGAATACAGTCCTCCTCTCAGAATACAGTCCTCCTCTCAGAATACAGTCCTCCTTTCAGAATACAGTCCTCCTCTCAGAATACAGTCCTCCTTTCAGAATACAGTTCTCCTCTCTGAATACAGTCCTCCTTTCAGAATACAGTCCTCTCAGAATACAGTCCTCCTCTCAGAATACAGTCCTCCTTTCAGAATACAGCCCTCCTTTCAGAATACAGTCCTCATTTCAGAATACAGTCCTCCTTTCAGAATTACAGTCCTCCTTTCAGAATACAGTCCTCTCAGAATACAGTCCTCCTTTCAGAATACAGTCCTCATTTCAGAATACAGTCCTCCTCTCAGAATACAGTCCTCCTTTCAGAATACAGTCCTCCTCTCAGAATACAGTCCTCCTTTCAGAATACAGTCCTCCTTTCAGAATACTACAGTCCTCCTCTCTGAATACAGTCCTCCTTTCAGAATACAGTCCTCTCAGAAAACAGTCCTCCTCTCAGAATACAGTCCTCCTTTCAGAATACAGCCCTCCTTTCAGAATACAGTCCTCATTTCAGAATACAGTCCTCCTTTCAGAATACAGTCCTCCTCTCAGAATACAGTCCTCCTCTCAGAATACAGTCCTCCTGTCAGAATACAGTCCTCCTTTCAGAATACAGTCCTCCTCTCAGAATACAGTCCTCTCAGAATAGAGTCCTCCTTTCAGAATACAGTCCTCTCAGAATACAGTCCACCTCTCAGAATACAGTCCTCCTTTCAGAATACAGTCCTCCTCTCTGAATACAGTCCTCCTTTCAGAATACAGTCCTCCTTTCAGAATACAGTCCTCCTTTCAGAATACAGTCCTCCTCTCTGAATACAGTCCTCCTTTCAGAATACAGTCCTCCTTTCAGAATACAGTCCTCCTTTCAGAATACAGTCCTCCTCTCTGAATACAGTCCTCCTTTCAGAATACAGTCCTCCTTTCAGAATACAGTCCTCCTTTCAGAATACAGTCCTCCGTGGCCTGGCTGGTCTAGTGGTAATGTTGCAGCATCAGGTGTCTAAGTCAAAGCCTCAACTCTGTTCCACTTGAAATATTGACCGTAATTCAAATCCACAAACCTTTGGGGAGCAACATTACAACATTATACCGGGACAGTCTGCTGTTCCCTACTGCATCAATAGCCACTACAGGGGGAGGCAAATTGAGACAGACTCTGGCCAGGACTCAGACTCTGTTCGTGCTCTGGCAGTTCCAAGGGGAAGAGAGGGAGTCAGCAGTGTGATTCAGTCTATACTGTAGAAAACTCCCCACTCACCTCTGAGTCGTAAATGACACCCTATTCCCTATATAGGGTTTTATTTGGGATGCACCCTCCATCTATGAGTCACTAGTCTAACACACACCCACCCCCCCAGCCCACTCTCTCCCTCTCTCTCACTCTGTTCTCTTTCTCTGTCCCATTATCCCTCCCTCAGACGATGTTCTGTAGCATGAAACCAACCCGGTTCCAGAGAGAACGACTGGGCATACCTAGGGGCTGCTGTAAGCATTCAGGGTTAATTGTCATGGAGACACAGATCGGCAAAACAAATTACACCCAGAGAAACACGATCCCGACGTTGTGAGCTATCCTCTCCCCATCACTGTTCCTCCAATTTAAGTATTTCATTTGTAAAAGGTCTGGAAACAAAGAAGTTGTGCAACCTGTCTCATGAGAGGCAGTGATCTGGCAGTAGTATCATAGAAAGGCCTTCAACCATGTCTGAGAGACCAGATTATATGAGCTGATCTGGCAGTAGAATCACAGAGAGACCAGAATGTATGAGCTGATCTGGCAGTAGTATCAAAGGGAGACCAGAATATATGAGCTGATCTGGCAGTAGTATCAAAGGAAGACCAGAATATATTAGCTGATCTGGCAGTAGTGACACACGGAGACCAGAATATATTAGCTGATCTGGCAGTAGTATCATAGGGAGACCAGAATATATTAGATGATCTGGCAGTAGTATCATAGGGAGACCAGAATATATTAGCTGATCTGGCAGTAGTATCATAGGGAGACCAGAATGTATTAGCTGATCTGGCAGTAGTGACACACGGAGACCACAATATATTAGCTGATCTGGCAGTAGTATCATGGAGAGAACAGAATAGATTATCTGATCTGGCAGTAGTGTCACAGACACCAGAATACATTATCTGATCTGCCAGGAATATCATAGGGAGACCAGAATATATCAGCTGATCTGGCAGTAGTATTATAGAGAGACCAGAATATATGAGCTGATCTGGCAGTAGTATCATAGAGAGACCAGAATATATTACATGATCTGGCAGTAGTATCATCAATTAATTAGCTGCAGTGGTATTATAGCGAGGTCTGCACAACACATCACCGGGGGCAAACTACCTGCCCTCCAGGACACCTACACCACCCGATGTCACAGGAAGGCCATAAAGATCATCAAGGACAACAACCACCCCGAGCCACTGCCTGTTCACCCCGCTATCATCCAGAAGGCGAGGTCAGTACAGGTGCATCAAAGCAGGGACCGAGAGACTGAAAAACAGCTTCTATCTCAAGGCCATCAGACTGTTAAACAGCCACCACTAACATTGAGTGGCTGCTGCCAACATACTGTTAGTTAGATTACTCGTTGGTTATTACTGCATTGTCGGAACTAGAAGCACAAGCATTTCGCTACACTCGCATTAATATCTGCTAACCATGTGTATGTGACAAATAAAATTTGATTTGACTTGATTTATTATAGAGATAACAGAATATATAAACTGATCTGGAAGTAGTGTCATAGAGACCAGAATATATGAGCTGATCTGGCAGTAGTATCATAGAGACCAGAATATATTAGCTGATCTGGCAGTAGTATCATAGAGACCAGAATATATGAGCTAATCTGGCAGTAGTATCATAGAGACCAGAATATATTAGCTGATCTGGCAGGAGTGTTATAGAGACCAGAATATATTATCTGATCTGGCAGTAGTGTCATAGAGACCAGAATATATTATCTGATCTGGCAGTAGTGTCATAGAGACCAGAATATATTATCTGATCTGGCAGTAGTATTATAGAGACCAGAATATATTAGCTGATCTGGCAGTAGTATCATAGAGACCAGAATATATTAGCTGATCTGGCAGGAGTGTTATAGAGAGACCTGAATATATTAGCTGATCTGGCAGGAGTGTTATAGAGAGACCAGAATATATTAGCTGATCTGGCAGTAGTATTATAGAGACCAGAATATATGAGCTGATCTGGCAGTAGTATTATAGAGACCAGAATATATTAGCTGATCTGGCAGTAGTATTATAGAGACCAGAATATATTATCTGATCTGGCAGTAGTGTCACAGACACCAGACTATATTAGCTGATCTGGCAGGAGTGTTATAGAGAGACCAGAATATATTAGCTGATCTGGCAGTAGTATTATAGAGAGACCAGAATAAATTAGCTGATCTGGCAGTAGTATTATAGAGAGACCAGAATATATTAGCTGATCTGGCAGTAGTATCATAGAGACCAGAATATATTAGCTGATCTGACAGTAGTATCATAGAGACCAGAATATATTAGCTGATCTGACAGTAGTGTTATAGACACCAGAATATATTAGCTGATCTGGTAGTAGTATCATAGAGACCAGAATATATTAGCTGATCTGACAGTAGTGTTATAGAGACCAGAATATATTAGCTGATCTGACAGTAGTATCATAGACACCAGAATATATTAGCTGATCTGGATGTAGACACAGGGAGAACAGAAGATATTAGATGATCTGGTAGTAGTGACACAGACACCAGAATATATTAGCTGATCTGGCAGTAATATCATAGGGAGACCAGAATATATTAGCTGATCTGGCAGTATTATCATAGAAACCAGAATATATTAGCTGATCTGGAGTATTATCATAGAAACCAGAACATATTAGATGATCTGGCAGTAGTATCATAGAGAGATCTGAATATATTAGCTGATCTGGCAGTAGTATCATAGAGAGACCAGAATATATTAGCTGATCTGGCAGTAGTACCATCAATGAATTAGCTGCAGTGGTATTATAGAGATAACTGAATATATAAACTGATCTGGAAGTAGTGTCATAGATAAACCAGAGTATATTAGCTGATCTGGCAGTAGTATAACAGAGACCAGAATATAATAGCTGATCTGGCAGTAGTATCATAGAGAGACCAGAATATATTAGCTGATCTGGCAGTAGTATCATAGCGAGACCAGAATATATTAGCTGATCTGGCAGTAGTATCATAGAGAGACCATAATATATTAGCTGATCTGGCAGTAGTATCGTCAATGAATTAGCTGCTAGTCTCACACTTAAATCAGCAAGAGTAAAATAAACCCAAAGCAAATTTCTTAATCATTTTAGAATTTAAAGGTGCAATCTGCTATTCAAACAACAACAAAGTGGTTTTCCTGACACTTTTTATGTGGGGTAAGAAGCAGAGGGATCGAGCTGGAGAGATGTAACCACTCTAAAATCAATCCCAGATTGGCCCTTTAAACCAGTAATCAGCAGTGAGAGTTTGATGGGAAAGTTAACCATAATAGATTGTAATTGTAGACAGCTCTCACCGGGTCGCCTGGTGCTGGAACTGTTCTGTTTACTCTCCTTATTAACCAGCTGTTTGATCCACAAGGTCGGAGCCGTAATCTCTGCAACGATACAGGTAGAGAACAGGGGCGCGTTTAGCAGGATACAATGTTTTGGAACGTTCAGAAATATGCTATTTAGAACAAAAATGCCTCTCTCTCTCTGACATGTAGTATAAGGAATCACGTTGGCTCTGTTCATTAGCAACGTTTGCGAACGCAAATCAGGTACAGTCAGTATACATCAGCAACAGAAACTACAGTACAGTATGAAGACTAAAACTAAAACTGCTCCTCCAATAGAAATCACCGATCACACTTGTTGTCATGGCGACGTTGACTAGCTAAACTCATGCGTAGAAACACGTCATCGGGTCTAACGGTCGTGTTTCTGTCGAACCAGGCCATCAAATCAAAGGTAGTCCTCCCATAGAAAGTTGTTTTTGACAAAAATGAAAACGTGTCAGTTTGTCACATTCACAACGTTGTAGTACTGACAGGTTCCGCTACTTAAAACACTGGCTCGAAGCTAGGATACATTTTTCACATCTCCAATTGATTTGCCAAACCCTAAACACCGGTCTGGTAGGTCAAGTCTGCTTCGCAATTCGTTCCCGGAAGTTTTGCGATGTTGCACCTCTGGGTTTGAAAACTCTGCGCTATAACATATATAGGAGGTTGGAGCTGTGGGCTCTGCAACGAGATATATATTAGATATTATTGATATTAGAAACCTACTGGGTCATCGACCTACTGGGTCATTGATAATGGAATTTATATGTTTAAATTAATGACTAGAATATTATACCCTGAAACCATATAATTGTATGAAATGTATTAGAGTCATAAAACTATAATTTGATGATTTGTGTAGTTTTAGTCAGAATTAGAACAAGGGCCTTTTGTTCCTTTTTAGTATGTAAGCAGGGTGCATGTGAGAAACAAATGATAAGAGGAGCTATCGACAGACAAGCTGGACCACTGTGTTCCTTACAGGATATTCTGTCTCTGAACTTGTATGTATGTGTGTAGGATATCTACTGCTTGTGTGTGAAGGTATGTGCATAAGGAGCCCGTATAAAATGGATGGTTTTGTACAAAGGACTAGGACGTCCTCGTGAATAAACATTTAGACTAATTGTAGCTGGGTCTCCGTCTGTTTCATTCAAACAGTATCTTACAAATTCTGGGTTGCAGACTGAGTAGTTTAATTGAAGTTCAGTTTAAAATTCTCATAACAGTCATACATCGACTTAGTAACCTACTGGGTCATACATCGACTCAGTAACCTACTGGGTCATACATCGACTTAGTAACCTACTGGGTCATACATCGACTCAGTAACCTACTGGGTCATACATCGACTTAGTAACCTACTGGGTCATACATCGACTTAGTAACCTACTGGGTCATACATCGACTTAGTAACCTACTGGGTCATACATCGACTTACTAACCTACTGGGTCATACATCGACTTAGTAACCTACTGGGTCATACATCGACTTAGTAACCTACTGGGTCATACATCGACTCAGTAACTTACTGGGTCATACATCGACTTAGTAACCTACTGGGTCATACATCGACTTAGTAACCTACTGGGTCATACATCGACTCAGTAACCTACTGGGTCAGACATCGACTCAGTAACCTACTGGGTCATACATCGACTCAGTAACTTACTGGGTCATACATCGACTTAGTAACCTACTGGGTCATACATCGACTCAGTAACCTACTGGGTCATACATCGACTCAGTAACCTACTGGGTCATACATCGACTTAGTAACCTACTGGGTCATACATCGACTCAGTAACCTACTGGGTCATACATCGACTTAGTAACCTACTGGGTCATACATCGACTCAGTAACCTACTGGGTCATACATCGACTTAGTAACCTACTGGGTCATACATCGACTTAGTAACCTACTGGGTCATACATCGACTTAGTAACCTACTGGGTCATACATCGACTCAGTAACCTACTGGGTCATACATCGACTTAGTAGGTCATACATCGACTCAGTAACCTACTGGGTCATACATCGACTTAGTAACCTACTGGGTCATACATCGACTCAGTAACCTACTGGGTCATACATCGACTTAGTAACCTACTGGGTCATACATCGACTTACTAACCTACTGGGTCATACATCGACTTAGTAACCTACTGGGTCATACATCGACTTAGTAACCTACTGGGTCATACATCGACTTAGTAACCTACTGGGTCATACATCGACTTAGTAAATTACTGGGTCATACATCGACTTAGTAACCTACTGGGTCATACATCGACTTAGTAACCTACTGGGTCATACATCGACTCAGTAACTTACTGGGTCATACATCGACTTAGTAACCTACTGGGTCATACATCGACTTAGTAACCTACTGGGTCATACATCGACTCAGTAACCTACTGGGTCAGACATCGACTCAGTAACCTACTGGGTCATACATCGACTCAGTAACTTACTGGGTCATACATCGACTTAGTAACCTACTGGGTCATACATCGACTTAGTAACCTACTGGGTCATACGTCGACTTAGTAACCTACTGGGTCATACATCGACTCAGTAACCTACTGGGTCATACATCGACTTAGTAACCTACTGGGTCATACATCGACTTAGTAACCTACTGGGTCATACATCGACTCAGTAACCTACTGGGTCATACATCGACTCAGTAACCTACTGGGTCATACATCGACTCAGTAACTTACTGGGTCATACATCGACTTAGTAACCTACTGGGTCATACATCGACTTAGTAACCTACTGGGTCAAACATCGACTTAGTAACCTACTGGGTCATTCATCGACTTAGTAACCTACTGGGTTATACATTTACTTTGTAACCTACTGGGTCATACATCGACTTAGGATGATGAAGAGGGCAATGATGAAGATGAGGAGGAACAATGAAGAACCTACCATCCCCATCTGGTAGTGTTTGGGTCTCCATGGTGGGCGTGGGTTTGGAGCCGTCATCTGGGTTGAGAGTGAGAAAGAAACGGAAAGAGACTACCATTATTGAGGTTAATACAATCTACTCTCCAGAACTGTTGAATGGTTGGGATTTGCACATGGCCCGGCCAAGAGCTCAGAAAAAAAAGGATAGAGAGAGAGAGAGACAGAGAGAGAGAGAGAGAGAGAGAGAGAGAGAGAGAGAGAGACACAGAGAGAGAGAGAGACAGAGAGAGAGAGGCAGAGAGAGAGAGAGGGAGAGAGAGACATAGAGAGAGAGACAGTAAGAGAGAGAGAGAGAGAGAGAGAGAGAGAGAGAGAGACAGAGAGGATAGTAGGAAGGAGGGTCTCCCACATCTCTCACTTTCGTACACAAACAGAACACACATTATCTCTCACAAACTCTGTCTCACACACACGCACGCATGCACACACACACACACACACACACACACACACACACACACACACACACACACACACACACACACACGGAAACCTCTATAACCCGCCCCCTCCCACCCGTATACTGTTCCACCCGCATCAGAATCAGAGAGAGCAAGTTAAGACTACCCCTCCATAACCTTTAACCTGTTGATGACATCATCGTTAAGGAAAGCCCAGAGAACCCTGCACTGGAACAAGAACACCTAGTGATGGTAGCTATACAATGTGCCGTAGAAGAGAAACCTATAAAATGTCCTCGTTCTTGGTTAGAGAACCTAAACCTATGTAAATGTCCTCTTTCTTGGTTAGAGGACCTAAACCTATGTAAATGTCCTCTTTCTTGGTTAGAGGACCTAAACCTATGTAAATGTCCTCTTTCTTGGTTAGAGGACCTAAACCTATGTAAATGTCCTCTTTCTTGATTAGCGGAGCTAATTTAGTTGATCTGAGGACTTTCAGAGGACATTAGTGTACTGTATACACTAGATAGTGTACTGTATACTATATCAGCCAGCCTACTATATACTCTAGATAGTGTACTGTATACTATATCAGCCAGTCTACTATATACTCTAGACAGTGTACTGTATACTATATCAGCCAGTCTACTATATACTCTAGATAGTGTACTGTATACTATATCAGCCAGCCTACTATATACTCTAGATAGTGTACTGTATACTATATCAGCCAGTCTACTATATACTCTAGACAGTGTACTGTATACTATATCAGCCAGCCTACTATATACTCTAGATAGTGTACTGTATACTATATCAGCCAGCCTACTATATGCTCTAGATAGTGTACTGTATACTGTATCAGCCAGCCTACTATATACTCTAGATAGTGTACTGTATACTATATCAGCCAGCCTACTATATACTCTAGATAGTGTACTGTATACTATATCAGCCAGCCTACTATATACTCTAGATAGTGTACTGTATACTATATCAGCCAGCCTACTATATACTCTAGATAGTGTACTGTATACTGTATCAGCCAGCCTACTATATACTCTAGATAGTGTACTGTATACTATATCAGCCAGCCTACTATATGCTCTAGATAGTGTACTGTATACTGTATCAGCCAGCCTACTATATACTCTAGATAGTGTACTGTATACTATATCAGCCAGCCTAATGTATACTCTAGATAGTGTACTGTATACTGTATCAGCCAGCCTACTATATACTCTAGATAGTGTACTGTATACTGTATCAGCCAGTCTACTATATACTCTAGATAGTGTACTGTATACTATATCAGCCAGTCTACTATATACTCTAGACAGTGTACTGTATACTATATCAGCCAGTCTACTATATACTCTAGATAGTGTACTGTATACTATATCAGCCAGCCTACTATATACTCTAGATAGTGTACTGTATACTATATCAGCCAGTCTACTATATACTCTAGACAGTGTACTGTATACTATATCAGCCAGCCTACTATATACTCTAGATAGTGTACTGTATACTATATCAGCCAGCCTACTATATGCTCTAGATAGTGTACTGTATACTGTATCAGCCAGCCTACTATATACTCTAGATAGTGTACTGTATACTATATCAGCCAGCCTACTATATACTCTAGATAGTGTACTGTATACTATATCAGCCAGCCTACTATATACTCTAGATAGTGTACTGTATACTATATCAGCCAGCCTACTATATACTCTAGATAGTGTACTGTATACTGTATCAGCCAGCCTACTATATACTCTAGATAGTGTACTGTATACTATATCAGCCAGCCTACTATATGCTCTAGATAGTGTACAGTATACTGTATCAGCCAGCCTACTATATACTCTAGATAGTGTACTGTATACTATATCAGCCAGCCGAATGTATACTCTAGATAGTGTACTGTATACTGTATCAGCCAGCCTACTATATATTTTAGATAGTGTACTGTATACTGTAACAGCCAGTCTACTATATACTCTAGATAGTGTACTGTATACTATATCAGCCAGCCTACTATATACTCTAGATAGTGTACTGTATACTGTATCAGCCAGCCTACTATATACTCTAGATAGTGTACTGTATACTATATCAGCCAGCCTACTATATGCTCTAGATAGTGTACTGTATACTGTATCAGCCAGTCTACTATATACTCTAGATAGTGTACTGTATACTATATCAGCCAGCCTACTATATACTCTAGATAGTGTACTGTATACTGTATCAGCCAGCCTACTATATACTCTAGATAGTGTACTGTATACTATATCAGCCAGCCTACTATATGCTCTAGATAGTGTACTGTATACTGTATCAGCCAGCCTACTATATACTCTAGATAGTGTACTGTATACTATATCAGCCAGCCTACTATATACTCTAGATAGTGTACTGTATACTATATCAGCCAGCCTACTATATACTCTAGATAGTGTACTGTATACAGTATCAGCCAGCCTACTATATACTCTAGATAGTGTACTGTATACTATATCAGCCAGTCTACTATATACTCTAGACAGTGTACTGTATACCATATCAGCCAGTCTACTATATACTCTAGACAGTGTACTGTATACTATATCAGCCAGTCTACTATATACTCTAGATAGTGTACTGTATACTATATCAGCCAGCCTACTATATACTCTAGATAGTGTACTGTATACTATATCAGCCAGTCTACTATATACTCTAGACAGTGTACTGTATACTATATCAGCCAGCCTACTATATACTCTAGATAGTGTACTGTATACTATATCAGCCAGCCTACTATATGCTCTAGATAGTGTACTGTATACTGTATCAGCCAGCCTACTATATACTCTAGATAGTGTACTGTATACTATATCAGCCAGCCTACTATATACTCTAGATAGTGTACTGTATACTATATCAGCCAGCCTACTATATACTCTAGATAGTGTACTGTATACTATATCAGCCAGCCTACTATATACTCTAGATAGTGTACTGTATACTGTATCAGCCAGCCTACTATATACTCTAGATAGTGTACTGTATACTATATCAGCCAGCCTACTATATGCTCTAGATAGTGTACTGTATACTGTATCAGCCAGCCTACTATATACTCTAGATAGTGTACTGTATACTATATCAGCCAGCCTAATGTATAGTCTAGATAGTGTACTGTATACTGTATCAGCCAGCCTACTATATACTCTAGATAGTGTACTGTATACTGTATCAGCCAGTCTACTATATACTCTAGATAGTGTACTGTATACTATATCAGCCAGCCTACCATATACTCTAGATAGTGTACTGTATACTATATCAGCCAGCCTACTATATACTCTAGATAGTGTACTGTATACTATATCAGCCAGCCTACTATATACTCTAGATAGTGTACTGTATACTGTATCAGCCAGCCTACTATATACTCTAGATAGTGTACTGTATACTGTATCAGCCAGCCTACTATATGCTCTAGATAGTGTACTGTATACTGTATCAGCCAGCCTACTATATACTCTACATAGTGTACTGTATACTATATCAGCCAGCCTACTATATACTCTAGATAGTGTACTGTATACTATATCAGCCAGTCTACTATATACTCTAGACAGTGTACTGTATACTATATCAGCCAGCCGACTATATACTCTAGATAGTGTACTGTATACTATATCAGCCAGCCTACCATATACTCTAGATAGTGTACTGTATACTATATCAGCCAGCCTACTATATACTCTAGATAGTGTACTGTATACTATATCAGCCAGCCTACTATATACTCTAGATAGTGTAATGTATACTGTATCAGCCAGCTTACTATATACTCTAGATAGTGTACTGTATACTATATCAGCCAGCCTACTATATGCTCTAGATAGTGTACTGTATACTGTATCAGCCAGTCTACTATATACTCTAGATAGTGTACTGTATACTATATCAGCCAGCCTACTGTATACTCTAGATAGTGTATTGTATACTATATCAGCCAGCCTACTATATACTCTAGATAGTGTACTGTATACTATATCAGCCAGCCTACTATATACTATAGATAGTGTACTGTATACTATATCAGCCAGCCTACTATATACTCTAGATAGTGTACTGTATACTATATCAGCCAGCCTACTATATACTCTAGATAGTGTACTGTATACCATATCAGCCAGCCTACTATATACTCTAGATAGTGTACTGTATACTATATCAGCCAGCCTACTATATACTCTAGATAGTGTACTGTATACTATATCAGCCAGCCTACTATATACTCTAGATAGTGTACTGTATACTATATCAGCCAGCCTACTATATACTCTAGATAGTGTACTGTATACTATATCAGCCAGCCTACTATATACTCTAGATAGTGTACTGTATACTGTATCAGCCAGCCTACTATATACTCTAGATAGTGTACTGTATACTGTATCAGCCAGCCTACTATATGCTCTAGATAGTGTACTGTATACTGTATCAGCCAGCCTACTATATACTCTAGATAGTGTACTGTATACTATATCAGCCAGCCTACTATATACTCTAGATAGTGTACTGTATACTATATCAGCCAGCCTACTATATGCTCTAGATAGTGTACTGTATACTGTATCAGCCAGCCTACTATATACTCTAGACAGTGTACTGTATACTATATCAGCCAGTCTACTATATACTCTAGACAGTGTACTGTATACTATATCAGCCAGCCGACTATATACTCTAGATAGTGTACTGTATACTATATCAGCCAGCCTACTATATACTCTAGATAGTGTACTGTATACTATATCAGCCAGCCTACTATATACTCTAGATAGTGTACTGTATACTATATCAGCCAGCCTACTATATACTCTAGATAGTGTACTGTATACTGTATCAGCCAGCCTACTATATACTCTAGATAGTGTACTGTATACTATATCAGCCAGCCTACTATATACTCTAGATAGTGTATTGTATACTATATCAGCCAGCCTACTATATACTCTAGATAGTGTACTGTATACTATATCAGCCAGCCTACTATATACTATAGATAGTGTACTGTATACTATATCAGCCAGCCTACTATATACTCTAGATATTGTACTGTATACTATATCAGCCAGCCTACTATATACTCTAGATAGTGTACTGTATACTATATCAGCCAGCCTACTATATACTCTAGATAGTGTACTGTATACTATATCAGCCAGCCTACTATATACTCTAGATAGTGTACTGTGTACTATATCAGCCAGCCTACTATATACTCTAGATAGTGTACTGTAGACTATATCAGCCAGCCTACTATATACTCTAGATAGTGTACTGTATACTATATCAGCCAGCCTACTATATACTCTAGATAGTGTACTGTATACTATATCAGCCAGCCTACCATATACTCTAGATAGTGTACTGTATACTGTATCAGCCAGCCTACTATATACTCTAGATAGTGTATTGTATACTGTATCAGCCAGCCTACCATATACTCTAGATAGTGTACTGTATACTATATCAGCCAGCCTACTATATACTCTAGATAGTGTACTGTATATCAGCCAGCCTACTATATACTCTAGATAGTGTACTGTATACTATATCAGCCAGCCGACTATATACTCTAGATAGTGTACTGTATACTATATCAGCCAGCCTACCATATACTCTAGATAGTGTACTGTATACTATATCAGCCAGCCTACTATATACTCTAGATAGTGTACTGTATACTATATCAGCCAGCCTACTATATACTCTAGATAGTGTACTGTATATCAGCCAGCCTACTATATACTCTAGATAGTGTACTGTATACTATATCAGCCAGCCTACTATATACTCTATATAGTGTACTGTATACTATATCAGCCAGCCTACCATATACTCTAGATAGTGTACTGTATACTATATCAGCCAGCCTACTATATACTCTAGATAGTGTACTGTATACTATATCAGCCAGCCTACTATATACTCTAGATAGTGTACTGTATATCAGCCAGCCTACTATATACTCTAGATAGTGTACTGTATACTATATCAGCCAGCCTACTATATACTCTAGATAGTGTACTGTATATCAGCCAGCCTACTATATACTTACCTAGATGTTGGGTAGATATACCACTGTTTCCCGTTTCCTTCGGGTCCATGGAGCACAGAGGACCCTGGTCACTTACTATACCAGTCAGGCAGTCAGGTGGAGCAGGTAGCAAAGCAAGTGGGATTCAAAGGCAACATGTGAAAATCCCTCGGAAGGTAATAATATACTAATGTCAGACGTTGCTATTTGATGTGGGACTTTTGGGAGCTGCCCTGCTGTGTAACTGTAGGACCTCCACAGTGTGTGTCACAGTAACAACTAAATGTGTCACTAAACCCCCAGGAGTTGTCCTGATCTGTTTAATGTGTTGCTAAAACCTCAGGAGCTGTCCTGATCTGTTGTAATGTGTTGCTAAAACCCCAGGAGCTGTCCTGATCTGTTTAATGTGTCACTAAAACCTCAGGAGCTGTCCTGATCTGTTGTAATGTGTTGCTAAAACCCCAGGAGCTGTCCTGATCTGTTATACTGTGTTGCTAAAACCCAGGAGCTGTCCTGCTCTGTTTAATGTATTGCTAAAACCCAGGAGCTGTCCTGATCTGTTGAATGTGTTGCTAAAACCCCAGTAGCTGTCCTGATCTGTTGTAATGTGTTGCTAAAACCCAGGAGTTGTCCTGCTCTGTTTAATGTGTTGCTAAAACCCCAGGAGCTGTCCTGATCTGTTGTAATGTGTTGCAAAAACCCCAGGAGTTGTCCTGATCTGATTAATGTGTTGCTAAAACCCCAGGAGCTGTCCTGATCTGTTTAATGTGTTGCTAAAACCCCAGGAGCTGTCCTGATCTGTTTATTGTGTTGCTAAAACCCCAGGAGCTGTCCTGATCTGTTGTAATGTGTTGCTAAAACCCCAGGAGTTGTCCTGATCTGATTAATGTGTTGCTAAAACCCCAGGAGCTGTCCTGATCTGTTGTACTGTGTTGCAAAAACCCCAGGACCTGTCCTGATCTGTTTATTGTGTCACTAAACCCCAGGAGCTATCCTGATCTGTTATACTGTGTTGCTAAAACCTCAGGAGCTGTCCTGATCTGTTGTACTGTGTTGCTAAAACCCCAGGAGCTGTCCTGATCGGTTTAATGTGTTGCTAAAATCCAAAGGAGCTGTCCTGATCTGTTGTAATGTGTCACTAAACCCCAGGAGCTATCCTGATCTGTTATACTGTGTTGCTAAAACCCAGGAGCTGTCCTGATCTGTTGTAATGTGTCACTAAAACCCCAGGAGCTGTCCTGATCTGTTGTACTATGTTGCTAAAACCCAGGAGTTGTCCTGCTCTGTTTAATGTGTTGCTAAAACCCCAGGAGCTGTCCTGATCTGTTTATTGTGTCACTAAACCCCAGGAGCTATCCTGATCTGTTGAATGTGTTGCTAACACCGCAGGAGCTGTCCTGATCTGTTGAATGTGTTGCTAACACCGCAGGAGCTGTCCTGATCTGTTATACTGTGTTGCTAAAACCCCAGGAGCTGTCCTGATCTGTTGAATGTGTTGCTAAAACCCCTGGAGTTGTCCTGAACTGTTTAATGTTTTGCTAAAACCCCAGGAGCTGTCCTGATCTGTTGTAATGTGTTGCAAAAACCCCAGGAGTTGTCCTGATCTGTTTAATGTGTTGCTAAAACCCCAGGAGCTGTCCTGATCTGTTGAATGTGTTGCTAAAACCCCAGGACCTGTCCTGATCTGTTTATTGTTACACTAAACCCCAGGAGCTATCCTGATCTGTTATACTGTGTTGCTAAAACCTCAGGAGCTGTCCTGATCTGTTGTACTGTGTTGCTAAAACCCCAGGAGCTGTCCTGATCTGTTTAATGTGTTGCTAAAACCCCAGGAGCTGCCCTGATCTGTTTAATGTGTTGCTAAAACCCCAGGAGCTGTCCTGGTCTGTTTAATGTGTTGCTAAAACCCAGGAGATGTCCTGCTCTGTTGTTCTCTGAGGGACTGGAGTGCAACTCATGCAAACTGTGTAACATGATCTCCTACATGTGAGGAAGACCGGCTTCATCATGCACCCCCTCCCACCACCGATCCCCACTTGTTCTCCCTCCCACTCCTGAAGTGTACACCACCCCTGTGGCTTGCAAATGACAACAGTCAGACACGCCTGTAGTGAATGCAGGGCCTGGGGAGTCAGCAGCGTGGTCCTGGGGGTTAGCCTTTGGTGTGAGATCAGGCATCTTTTACTTTTTCAACGCATATGCTGGAGAAGCCTGGAAGGTTAATAATTGTTAACACTTTTTAAAAAATTAAACAGCAACTGCAAATACCTTTACCACTTTAATAATAATTCATATATTTAGCAGAATGGCAAATATGTGCCTTGGTGA
>NC_048583.1:64068753-64133753 GCF_013265735.2 Oncorhynchus mykiss
CTGGAATCCAAAAGGGTTCTGCCTGGAATCCAAAAGGGTTCTACCTGGAACCCAAAAGGGTTCTGCCTGGAATCCAAAAGGGTTCTGCCTGGAATCCAAAAGGGTTCTGCCTGGAATCCAAAAGGGTTCTATCTGGAATCCAAAAGGGTTCTACCTGGAACCCAAAAGGGTTCTGCCTGGAATCCAAAAGGGTTCTGCCTGGAATCCAAAAGGGTTCTGCCTGGAATCCAAAAGGGTTCTCCTATGGAGCCAGCTGAAGATCCTTTTAGAACCTTTTATTCTAAGAGTGTACTGCACTTCAAGTTTTGGATTCCTGAGGTTACAGTTCTTTAGAAAGTATTCTCACCCTAGACTTTTTGGCATTTAGTTGTTACAGCCTGAACTAAAAATATATATTTTTGTCACTGGCCTAAACACAATACCACATGATGCCAAAGTGGAATGATGTCACTACAAAAATACAGGCGTCCTCCCTAACTCAGTTCTCAGTTGCCGGAGAGGATGGAAACCGTTCAGAGATTTCACCATGAGGAAAATGGTGACTTTAAAACAGTTACAGAGTTTAATGGCTGTGATAAAAGAAAACTGAGGATGGATCAACAACATTGTAGTTACTCCACAACATAGGGGGGACCAAGTCACAATTATTCGAGTCACAAGCAAGTCTCAAGTCACAAGGTCCGAGTCTCAAGTCGAGTCCCAAGTCGAATGGGTCGAGTCTCTAGTCAAGTCCAAGTCGTGCATTCTAAAATATGTCATGTCAAGTCTCAAGTCAAGTCCCAAGTCGAATGGATCGAGTCTCTAGTCAAGTCCAAGTTGTGCATTCTGAAATATGTCATGTCAAGTCTCAAGTCAAGTCCCAAGTCGAATGGGTCGAGTCTCTAGTCAAGTCCAAGTCGTGCATTCTAAAATATGTCATGTCAAGTCTCAAGTCAAGTAAAATATATATATATATATATATATATATATATATATATATATGTATATATATATATATATGTATATATATATATATATATATACAGCAAGGGCCCTATTTTACAATTGCATCATCAAAATAATGAAAAGGGCTGTCTGCTAGCCTCAATAAATAAGATTTGTCAATAAATAAGATACGTTGTTGCATGTATATACATAGGGCCCTTGCTGTCCTAAGGGCATGACATCAGCAGAAGGCAAGGCAGATTGATGTACTCAGAGTATACATTTATTTACAAGTCTTGGGGATCCAATGGTGAAAGAGCCTTATCATACACAAAGTACACAAGTATATTTTCCAAATACACACGGGCCCCAAAATAAATAACCTCTGTATCAGGCCTAACCTGTCCTATCTGAACGGACACAGGTAGAGAGGCCAGACTGTACAGCCTCCCCTTGAGAAATCAAATGGAATCTATTTAACAGGAGCTCAGACAGTCTAATATAACCACCTGACCATACAATTACCCAAATGCCAGTCACAAATCAATAAACGGGTTCTACAATGTAAAAGACAATATCCACATGCCATATTGTTACATTGGTATATTCATATTAATCAGACTTAATGATTATGAATTGTATTATTAACGATATTTTAACACAGTGGCGATCCGTCATTCTGTGTTGAGCCCCACCTGTTATTTTGGCATTAATTACGTGTCCCATATCTGTTTTTTCAACAATAAAAATCGATGAGTTACGGAGGCCGCATTGCGTCACCGCAAAATCTACGGGCAGAGCTCGAAAATTCAAGCCCCTTTGGGTGCTGCCATAGATTTACATAAAAAAATGCCCATCCGATAAGGCTCAGTGTCATTGGCCACAGATCAAATGACATTACATCACATTATAAATACAGTAGCATTGATTGGACTGATCAGGTCAACATCTAACTTTCAAAATCTTAGCTAACAGTCATCATCATGAATCAAGTCAACAACCTACTGGCAAATCCTTTTCAATTCTTGTCATATGAAGAGAAATAATGAAGAGAAATTATAAATAAAACAGATCTGTGCTCATTGGCCAATGGACATAAACATGACACAACAATTGGAAATGGCAAATTCAACAAGGAGTGTTTTGGAAGGAATCAGTGACTAACTGCAAGCCTTGCAAAGCAATCACTAGCCTGCTATTCAGTGGAGTGGGTGTGCGGTCCAAGTTTGGGTTTAAGGGTCTCTTTTCCAAGCTTAAATGGATAAACATTCACATGCAACACCATGGGCCAGAAAAGTGTAATACATTGGCCATGCTGTCAATGCAAAACAACTGGAAACTCGGAACTGGGAAATCTCAGAGTTCAGTGAGTTCAAGACAACTGGGAACGTGGAACAAAACGAGCTCCGACTGGGAAAATACGTGTTGAACAGTCATCCAACTTCTGAATTGCAAGTCGGGAACTCGGGCCTCTTTCTAGAGCTCCGACCTGAAGATCACTGACGTCATGATTCCACCTTGTTTTTTTTCAGTTGTCTTGAAAGCACCATAAATCCAGAGAATGCCAGACCTTGATGACAAAGTTTGATTACAAAGTTTGCCCACGAAGGACTGCTGCACCACATTTCTGTTAAAGTGAGCACAGCGCAACAAGGTGAGTCCAAAAATGTATTGTATGCTGCTGCATAAATTATGTAAAATGCCAGGGAGATATGTATACTGTAGCTATTGAAAGTAATACTAAGTGTATGTTGTGTAGTAAGCTGTTAGTAGCCCATGTGCCTCACCCTAATAATTTGGTCCCTTTCCCCCTCATAACTTAGCCTACTGTTCTTGTAAGAGCTTTCATTGTCTGCTTATATGCCCTGTTTATTTACCCTACGGTTCTGACTTGGTGTACAAGGAGAATACTGTAAGAACGGATAAGAATTGCTCATGTTATGAATTCTGTCGCTGAACAAATAGTTATATTAACTACATCTGTCTTAGCTCACTTATTAATGCCTTAATCAAATTTACGGATTGTCTCTTATCCTCATTCCCTTATGCCATAGTTTGTCAGTAAAAATGTATTTACATTTGTTTAAGCAAGTCAGCCATATCAGCTATGTTATTTTTTACAGGCAGTAAATCAGGCTCCGCTGATAGCCAGGTGTAGCAGTGGTAAGGATTCACTGTATGGTGCTGAAAAGAAAGTTCTGCTGTTGGGACAGTTATGTTGGCCCTAACAGTTTGTGGGCACCGTTTGTCGCCATTATAGTGCAATGAATGTATTGTTTAGTGTTGTGTTGTGGCTTTGCATAAAAAAAACTGTACATCTTGTTTTTTTTCCTCTTATTCAATCATCATCAACGTTCTGACTCCACGTAGCCTGTTCCTATACGCACTGAGGCACACGCTCAACCAGAATGACAGAGACACGCGGAACCCTGGGAAACATGAATAAAGGAAAACATAAATTGAATTGAATAAACATAACTTCTACCTCATGAGTCTTACGAATGTTCATCTGCACTATAAACATCACGCCCACTCCGAGCGGGCCAATAAATGATTGTCTAAATGAAAATGTACCATAGGCCTATCAAACATGAAAAAGAAATCTACAAGTTGTAATAAACTGTACGGGGATGTAATGATGTCACGCTAGCAATTATTGTAGTAATTATTAATTATTATGTAATATAGATTTACCACATAGGGCCTATGCATTTAAACGTGTGAAAGAAACATTTCAACAAGAGGACAAAGTGCTCTCCAGATTGGAGAGACGTGTGTCTTCGCCACAGTAATAATGAATTCCTATATTTTGACGTTTGCGCTGTACCCGATCCTATAGCTGTACAGCAAATCTGCAATCTGTTCGCTAGCTCACACAACCTGTGTTGATTGACAGTTTGCTGGTCCAATCAGAATGCTGAGTGTGCATTTCACTTGTCAATCTGTTGAAACTTGGATGGGTTTTTTTAACACGGGTGATGCTGCAGCTACTGTCTGTGGCTGCGTGTAGAGTAATCCACGTAGACTCTGTGCCACAAAATGAGTGACAAAACATTAGAAAACATTGCCAGATAAATTCAAGTCATTAGTCTCAAGTCAAAGTAGAGTCCCGAGTTTTGAGGCTCCAAGTCCAAGTCAAGTTTCAAGTTATTTTATTATTTTCAAATTTGTGAGTCCAAGTCATGTGAATATATTCGCAATCCTGAATAACCACAAGGCACTAAAGTAATACTGCAAATAAAAAACGAGGCAACTCAATTAACTTTTTTGTCCTGAATACAAAGTCTAATGTTTGGGGCAAATCCAATACAGCACATTACTGAGTACCACTCTCCATATTTTCAAGTGAAGTGGTGGCTGCATTATGTTATGGGTATCCTTGGAACTATTAAGGACTGGGGAGTTTTTCAGGATAAAAAAAATCTACCGAATGGAGCTAAGTACAGGCAAAATCCTAGAGGAAAACCTGGTTCAGTCTGCTTTCCACACACTGGGAAATTAATTCATCTTTCAGCAGGACAAAAACCTAAAACACAAAGCCAAATCTACACTAGAGTTGGTTACCAAGAAGACAGTGAATGTTCCTGAGGCGCCGAGTTACAGTTTTGAATGAAATCTACGGCAAGACCTGAAATTGGTTGTCTAGCAATGACCAACAACCAATTTGACAGAGCTTGAAGAATGTTTTAAAGAATAATTGGCAAATGTTTCACAATCCAGGTGTGGAAAGATCTTACGAGACTTACCCAGAAAAACTCACTGCTATAATCGCTACCAAAGGTAATTTTACAAAGTATTGACTCAGTGGAGTGAATACTTACAGTACCAGTCAAAAGTTTGGACATACCTACTCATTCCAGGGTTTTTCTTAATTTTCTTACTATTTTCTACATTGTAGAATAATAGTGAAGACATCAAAACTCTGAAAAAACACATGGAATCATGTAGTAAGCAAAAAAGTGTTAAACAAATGAAAATATATTTTATTTTGAGATGCTTAAAAGTAGCCACACTTTGCCTTGATAAGAACTTTGCATACTCTTGGTATTCTCTCAACCAGCATCACCTGGAATACTTTTTGAACAGTCTTGAAGGAGTTGCTGAGCACTTGCTGGCTGCTTTTCCTTCACTCTGCGGTCCAACTCATCCCAAACCATCTCAATTGGGTTGACGTGACGTGTGGAGGCCAGGTCATCTGATGCAGCACTCCATCACTCTCATTCTTGGTCAATTAGCCCTTACACATCCTGGAGGTGTGTTGGGTCATTCTCCTGTTGAAAAACAAATGATAATCCCACTAAGCCCAAACCAGATGGGATGGCGTATCGCAGCAGAATGCTGTGGTAGCCATGCTGGTTAAGTGTGCTTTGAATTCTAAATAAATCACTGACAGTGTCCCCAGCAAAGCACCCCCACGACATCACACCTCCTCCTCCATGCTTCACGGTGGGAACTACACATGCAGAGATCAACCATTCACCTACTCTGCGTCTCACAAAGAAATGGAGGTTGGAAGCAAAAATCTCAAATTTGGACTCATCAGAACAAAGGACAAATTTCCACCGGTCTAATGTCCATTGCTTGTGTTTCTTGTCCCAAGCAAGTCTCTTATTATTATTGGTGTCCTTTAGTTGTGGTTTCTTTGCCGTAATTTGACCATGAAGTCCTGATTCACATCGTCTCCTCTAAACAGTTGATGTTAAGATGTGTCTGTTACTTGAACTCCGTGAAGCATTTAAGCATTTATTTGGGCTGCAATCTGAGGCTCGTAACTCTAATGATCTTATCCTCTGCAGCAGAGGTAACTCTGGGTCTTCCTTTCCTGTGGCGGTCCTCATGAGAGACAGTTTCATCATAGCACTTGATGGTTTTTGCGACTGCACTTGAAGAAGCTTTCAAAGTTCTTGAAATTTTCCAGATTGACTGACCTTCATGTCTTAAAGTAATGATGGAATGTAATTTCTCTTTGCTTATTTTAGCTGTTCTTGTCATAATATGGACTTGGTATTTTACCAAATAGGGCTATCTTCTGTATACCATCCCTACCTTGTCACAACACTATTGACTGGCTCAAATGCATTAAGGAAATAAATTCCACAAATTCACTTTTAACAAGGCACACCTGTTAATTGAAATGCATTCCACGTGACTACCTCATGAAGCCTGTTGAGAGGACACCAAGAGTGTGCAAATCTGTCATCAAGGCAAACAGTGGCTACTTTGAAGAATCTAAAATATATTTTGATTTGTTTAACACTTTTTTTGGTTACTACATGACTCCATATATGTGTTATTTAATAGTTTTGATGTCTTCACTATTATTCTACAATGTAGAACATATAAAATACAAAGACAAATCCTGGAATGAGTAGGTGTGTCCAAACTTTTGACTGGTACTATATGTAAATTAGATATTTCTGTATTTCATTTTCAACACAATTGCAAAAATGTATAAAAACATGTTTTCACTTCATCATTATGAGTTATTGTGTGTAGATCGGTGAGGGGAAAAAATATAGAATTTTGGAAGGCGAAATGGAAATTCAGTTGAATTTGAAATATAATTCCTAACTGTAATTGAAGCAGGGTGACGTTTATTGCCATGAATCTTGCCAAAACGGTTAAGGGTTTAGATTTAAAATCAGATTTTGTGACTTTGTGGCAGAGCCAAGCTAATGACCAGTGCAGAACTGCCTACAGGGCAAGATTCATGACAATAAATGCCAACCTGCGAAATGGAATTGATCCCAACCGTGACCAGCTGTAGTGTTACTGGGAGATGTGACCGCCTGTAGACTTGACACACACATTCCACATTATTTCACTATTCCCAAAATATTATTACATTTTTTTCAGATATCCGGATAGTTTAAATTCGAAATATTTTTTTTACAAATGTAACGCTCTTGAGTCTTGACCAATCAGAATGACGCAAATCCTGTAGTTTTTCGCTAAAAACAACAGTGGAACAGAAGTCTGATTTTTGCCGTGATATAGAACGGGTTATTTTACAAAATGTTTATTTGGTGTTTTGCATTGATCTGTGTCTTGTGGAAACTGTTAAGGGGCAGACATGGAAATGCTATTTGAAGATAATAGCATAGCGATGTCAGGGCATAGCGATGTTAGGGCAGGGCGATGTCAGGGCATGGCGATGTCAGGGCATAGTGATGTCAGGGCATAGTGATGTCAGGGAATAGCGATGTCAGGGAATAGCGATGTCAGGGAATAGCGATGTCAGGGAATAGCGATGTCAGGGAATAGCGATGTCAGGGCAGGGCGATGTTAGGGCAGGGCGATGTTAGGGCAGGGCGATGTTAGGGCAGGGCGATGTCAGGGAATAGTGATGTCAGGGCAGGGCAATGTCAGGGAATAGCGATGTCAGGGAATAGTGATGTCAGGGCCGGGCGATGTCAGGGCATAGCGATGTCAGGGCAGGGCAATGTCAGGGCAGGGCGATGTCAGGGCATAGCGATGTCAGGGCATAGCGATGTCAGGGCAGGGCGATGTCAGGGCATAGCGATGTCAGGGCATAGCGATGTCAGGGCAGGGCGATGTCAGGGAATAGCGATGTCAGGGAATAGCGATGTCAGGGCAGGGCGATGTCAGGGCAGGGCGATGTTAGGGCAGGGCGATGTCAGGGCAGGGCGATGTCAGGGCAGGGCGATGTCAGGGAATAGTGATGTCAGGGCCGGGCGATGTCAGGGCAGGGCGATGTCAGGGAATAGCGATGTCAGGGAATAGCGATGTCAGGGCAGGGCGATGTCAGGGCAGGGCGATGTTAGGGCAGGGCGATGTCAGGGCAGGGCGATGTCAGGGCAGGGCGATGTCAGGGCAGGGCGATGTCAGGGCATAGCGATGTCAGGGCAGGGCGATGTCAGGGAATAGCGATGTCAGGGAATAGCGATGTCAGGGAATAGCGATGTCAGGGCAGGGCGATGTCAGGGCATAGCGATGTCAGGGCAGGGCAATGTCAGGGAATAGCGATGTCAGGGCATGGCGATGTCAGGGCAGGGCGATGTCAGGGCATAGCGATGTCAGGGCAGGGCGACGTCAGGGAATAGCGATGTCAGGGCATAGCGATGTCAGGGCATAGCGATGTCAGGGCAGGGCGATGTCAGGGCAGGGCGATGTCAGGGAATAGCGATGTCAGGGCAGGGCGATGTCAGGGAATAGCGATGTCAGGGAATAGCGATGTCAGGGCAGGGCGATGTCAGGGCAGGGCGATGTTAGGGCAGGGCGATGTCAGGGCAGGGCGATGTCAGGGCAGGGCGATGTCAGGGAATAGTGATGTCAGGGCCGGGCGATGTCAGGGCAGGGCGATGTTAGGGCAGGGCGATGTCAGGGAATAGCGATGTCAGGGAATAGCGATGTCAGGGCATAGTGATGTCAGGGCAGGGCGATGTCAGGGCAGGGCGATGTCAGGGAATAGCGATGTCAGGGCATAGTGATGTCAGGGAATAGTGATGTCAGGGCCGGGCGATGTCAGGGCATAGTGATGTCAGGGCAGGGCGATGTCAGGGCATAGTGATGTCAGGGAATAGTGATGTCAGGGCAGGGCGATGTCAGGGCATAGTGATGTCAGGGAATAGTGATGTCAGGGAATAGTGATGTCAGGGCAGGGCGATGTCAGGGCATAGTGATGTCAGGGAATAGTGATGTCAGGGAATAGTGATGTCAGGGCAGGGCGATGTCAGGGCATAGTGATGTCAGGGAATAGTGATGTCAGGGAATAGTGATGTCAGGGAATAGTGATGTCAGGGAATAGTGATGTCAGGGCATAGTGATGTCAGGGCATAGTGATGTCAGGGCATAGTGATGTCAGGGAATAGTGATGTCAGGGCAGGGCGATGTCAGGGCATAGTGATGTCAGGGAATAGTGATGTCAGGGCAGGGCGATGTCAGGGCATAGTGACGTCAGGGAATAGTGATGTCAGGGCATAGTGATGTCAGGGAATAGCGATGTCAGGGCATAGCGATGTCAGGGAATAGTGATGTCAGGGAATAGTGATGTCAGGGCATAGCGATGTCAGGGAATAGTGATGTCAGGGCAGGGCGATGTCAGGGAATAGTGATGTCAGGGAATAGTGATGTCAGGGAATAGTGATGTCAGGGCAGGGCGATGTCAGGGCATAGTGATGTCAGGGAATAGTGATGTCAGGGCATAGTGATGTCAGGGAATAGCGATGTCAGGGCATAGTGATGTCAGGGCATAGCGATGTCAGGGCAGGGCGATGTCAGGGAATAGCGATGTCAGGGAATAGTGATGTCAGGGAATAGTGATGTCAGGGAATAGTGATGTCAGGGCAGGGCGATGTCAGGGCATAGTGATGTCAGGGAATAGTGATGTCAGGGCATAGTGATGTCAGGGAATAGTGATGTCAGGGCAGGGCGATGTCAGGGCATAGTGATGTCAGGGAATAGCGATGTCAGGGCATAGTGATGTCAGGGCATAGCGATGTCAGGGCAGGGCGATGTCAGGGAATAGCGATGTCAGGGAATAGCGATGTCAGGGCATAGCGATGTCAGGGCATAGCGATGTCAGGGCAGGGCGATGTCAGGGCATAGCGATGTCAGGGAATAGCGATGTCAGGGAATAGCGATGTCAGGGCATAGCGATGTCAGGGCAGGGCGATGTCAGGGCAGGGCGATGTCAGGGAATAGCGATGTCAGGGAATAGCGATGTCAGGGAATAGCGATGTCAGGGCATAGCGATGTCAGGGCAGGGCGATGTCAGGGCATAGCGATGTCAGGGCAGGGCGATGTCAGGGCATAGTGATGTCAGGGCAGGGCGATGTCAGGGCATAGTGATGTCAGGGAATAGCGATGTCAGGGAATAGCGATGTTAGGGCAGGGCGATGTCAGGGCATAGCGATGTCAGGGCATAGTGATGTCAGGGAATAGTGATGTCAGGGCAGGGCGATGTCAGGGAATAGCGATGTCAGGGCATAGTGATGTCAGGGAATAGCGATGTCAGGGCATAGTGATGTCAGGGAATAGCGATGTCAGGGAATAGTGATGTCAGGGAATAGTGATGTCAGGGCATAGTGATGTCAGGGAATAGTGATGTCAGGGCATAGTGATGTCAGGGAATAGTGATGTCAGGGCATAGTGATGTCAGGGAATAGCGATGTCAGGGCATAGTGATGTCAGGGAATAGCGATGTCAGGGAATAGTGATGTCAGGGAATAGTGATGTCAGGGAATAGTGATGTCAGGGAATAGTGATGTCAGGGCATAGTGATGTCAGGGCATAGTGATGTCAGGGCATAGTGATGTCAGGGAATAGTGATGTCAGGGCAGGGCGATGTCAGGGCATAGTGATGTCAGGGAATAGTGATGTCAGGTCAGGGCGATGTCAGGGCATAGTGACGTCAGGGAATAGTGATGTCAGGGCATAGTGATGTCAGGGAATAGCGATGTCAGGGCATAGTGATGTCAGGGAATAGCGATGTCAGGGCATAGCGATGTCAGGGAATAGTGATGTCAGGGAATAGTGATGTCAGGGCATAGCGATGTCAGGGAATAGTGATGTCAGGGCAGGGCGATGTCAGGGAATAGTGATGTCAGGGAATAGTGATGTCAGGGAATAGTGATGTCAGGGCAGGGCGATGTCAGGGCATAGTGATGTCAGGGAATAGTGATGTCAGGGCATAGTGATGTCAGGGAATAGTGATGTCAGGGCAGGGCGATGTCAGGGCATAGTGATGTCAGGGAATAGCGATGTCAGGGCATAGTGATGTCAGGGCATAGCGATGTCAGGGCAGGGCGATGTCAGGGAATAGCGATGTCAGGGAATAGTGATGTCAGGGAATAGTGATGTCAGGGAATAGTGATGTCAGGGCAGGGCGATGTCAGGGCATAGTGATGTCAGGGAATAGTGATGTCAGGGCATAGTGATGTCAGGGAATAGTGATGTCAGGGCAGGGCGATGTCAGGGCATAGTGATGTCAGGGAATAGCGATGTCAGGGCATAGTGATGTCAGGGCATAGCGATGTCAGGGCAGGGCGATGTCAGGGAATAGCGATGTCAGGGAATAGCGATGTCAGGGCATAGCGATGTCAGGGCAGGGCGATGTCAGGGCATAGCGATGTCAGGGCAGGGCGATGTCAGGGAATAGCGATGTCAGGGAATAGCGATGTCAGGGCAGGGCGATGTCAGGGCATAGCGATGTCAGGGAATAGCGATGTCAGGGAATAGTGATGTCAGGGCAGGGCGATGTCAGGGCATAGCGATGTCAGGGAATAGCGATGTCAGGGAATAGCGATGTCAGGGAATAGCGATGTCAGGGAATAGTGATGTCAGGGCAGGGCGATGTCAGGGAATAGCGATGTCAGGGAATAGCGATGTCAGGGAATAGTGATGTCAGGGAATAGCGATGTCAGGGAATAGCGATGTCAGGGAATAGCGATGTCAGGGAATAGCGATGTCAGGGAATAGTGATGTCAGGGCAGGGCGATGTCAGGGAATAGCGATGTTAGGGCATAGCGATGTCAGGGCAGGGCGATGTCAGGGAATAGCGATGTCAGGGAATAGTGATGTCAGGGCAGGGCGATGTCAGGGCAGGGCGATGTCAGGGCAGGGCGATGTCAGGGAATAGCGATGTCAGGGAATAGTGATGTCAGGGCAGGGCGATGTCAGGGCAGGGCGATGTCAGGGAATAGCGATGTCAGGGCAGGGCGATGTCAGGGAATAGCGATGTTAGGGCAGGGCGATGTTAGGGCAGGGCGATGTCAGGGCAGGGCGATGTCAGGGAATAGCGATGTCAGGGCATAGTGATGTCAGGGAATAGTGATGTCAGGGAATAGCGATGTCAGGGAATAGTGATGTCAGGGCATAGCGATGTCAGGGCCGGGCGATGTCAGGGCAGGGCGATGTCAGGGAATAGCGATGTCAGGGCATAGTGATGTCAGGGAATAGTGATGTCAGGGCATAGTGATGTCAGGGAATAGCGATGTCAGGGCATAGCGATGTCAGGGCATAGTGATGTCAGGGAATAGTGATGTCAGGGCATAGTGATGTCAGGGCATAGTGATGTCAGGGCATAGCGATGTCAGGGCCGGGCGATGTCAGGGCATAGTGATGTCAGGGAATAGCGATGTCAGGGCATAGTGATGTCAGGGAATAGCGATGTCAGGGCATAGCGATGTCAGGGCATAGTGATGTCAGGGAATAGTGATGTCAGGGCATAGTGATGTCAGGGCATAGTGATGTCAGGGCATAGCGATGTCAGGGCCGGGCGATGTCAGGGCATAGCGATGTCAGGGAATAGCGATGTCAGGGCAGGGCGATGTCAGGGCAGGGCGATGTCAGGGCAGGGCGATGTCAGGGCATATCGATGTCAGGGCAGGGCGATGTCAGGGCAGGGCAATGTCAGGGCAGGGCGATGTCAGGGCAGGGCAATGTCAGGGCATAGCGATGTCAGGGCAGGGCGATGTCAGGGCAGGGCAATGTCAGGGCAGGGCGATGTCAGGGCAGGGCAATGTCAGGGCAGGGCGATGTCAGGGAATAGCGATGTCAGGGAATAGCGATGTCAGGGCCGGGCGATGTCAGGGCATAGCGATGTCAGGGCATAGCGATGTCAGGGCAGGGCGATGTCAGGGCATAGCGATGTCAGGGCAGGGCGATGTCAGGGCAGGGCGACGTCAGGGCAGGGCGATGTCAGGGCATAGCGATGTCAGGGCAGGGCGACGTCAGGGCAGGGCGACGTCAGGGCAGGGCGATGTCAGGGCATAGCGATGTCAGGGCAGGGCGACGTCAGGGCAGGGCGATGTCAGGGCATAGCGATGTCAGGGCAGGGCGATGTCAGGGCAGGGCGATGTCAGGGCATAGCGATGTCAGGGCAGGGCGACGTCAGGGCAGGGCGATGTCAGGGCAGGGCGATGTCAGGGGGTTTCAAAATGTGCAGCAGTAGCTCAACGGCCGGTTTTAAAAAACTACATGCAAAAGTTTGTTATTTTATTAAATGAAGTATTTCAAATGTCATGGTATATCCTTGTAGGTAACAACGTCACAAGGTCTTTCTTTAAACAACAAGAATCTAAAACAGTTTACCACTCCAGTAATCTAATACTAACGTTCGTTCGGATATCCGGAGAACCGTGCTCATTCGTAACACAACACAGTGAAATAAATACATTTGCAAGAAACAATAATGAAGATATTGGACCTTATGCAGGACAAAAGAGTGTACGATCTTAGTGGTTTTATCACATTGCAGTAAATGCATTCCCAAAATACCAAATGATTTTGTTCATGGCCATGACTGGACATGTTTCCATGCTGGATTGCAATTGTTGTTGATGCTGATTGGAAGAATGGGAGAGGAGGAAGCTGATTGGAGGAATGGGCAGGAAGAGGGCGTGGTGTAGAATGCGGAGCAGGTGAATCAAAGAGAATAGAGACAGGGGTGCTGGTTCTTGTCTCAGTAGCCAGAGGTAAGCGTGTGATCCCTTTCTCCTCCTAAATGTACACCACCTGTGTTAGCTCAGCAGCTCCTATCTGGCACTAGCCATACTAAGCTCAGAGAATGATCTCTTTCTCTCAGTGGGAAAATAACAGTCATTATCAGAAAGTGTTCCAATCCAGTTCCAGCATGGCTGTATCTCTTTGTCTGGCACCCTGACATATCTGCCTGCCTAAGAACTGATCGAGGGGGTGAGAGGAGGGCTTTAGAGAGAGAGACTTTCTGACTGTGGAAAAATTAAGAAACAGGAGAGGAGAGGGGAGATAGGAGAGGGGTGAGGAGAGAGAGGACAGGAATGAGGAGAAGGGTGAGGAGAGAGAGGAGATGACAGGAATGAGGAGAGAGAGGAGAGGAGTGAGGAGAGAGAGGAGAGGACAGGAATGAGGAGAGAGAGGAGAGGGGTGAGGAGAGAGAGGAGAGAGAGAGAGGAGATGACAGGAATGAGGAGAGAGAGGAGATGACAGGAATGAGGAGAGAGAGGAGAGGGGTGAGGAGAGAGAGGAGAGGACATGAATGAGGAGAGAGAGGAGAGGATAGGAATGAGGAAAGAGAGGAGAGGATAGGAATGAGGAGAGAGAGGAGAGGATAGGAATGAGGAGAGAGAGGAGAGAGGAGAGCAAGGACACAGTTAGTCCTGAGATGGCAGCTGGAAACACTTCCCCCATCCCCAGAGCTGCACCTTCTAGATAGAGTTCACTATGCCCATCTAGTCACCTTACGACTAGGATAGCACACATGTATGTACAGTTGAAGTTGGAAGTTTACATACACCTTAGCCAAATACATTTAAACTCAGTTTTTCACAATTCTTGACATTTAATACTAGTAAATATTCCCTGTCTTAGGTCAGTTAGGATCACCACGTTATTTAAAGAATGTTAAATGTCAGAATAATAGTAGACAGAATTATTTATTTCAGCTTTTATTTCTTTCATCACATTCCCAGTGGTCAGAAGTTTACATACACTCAATTAGTATTTGGTAGCGTTGCCTTTAAATTGTTTAACTTGGGTCAAACGTTTCAGGTAGCCTTCCACAAGCTTCCCACAATAAGTTGGGTGAATTTTGGCCCATTCTTCCAGACAGAGCTGGTGTAACTGAGTCAGGTTTGTAGCCTCCTTGCACGCACACGCTTTTTCAGTTCTGCCCACAATTGTCTATAGGATTGAGGTCATGGCGTTGTGATGGCCCCTCCAATACCTTGCCTTTGATGTCCTTAAGTCATTTTGCCACAACTTTGTGGCAAGCTTTAACTTCATGACTGATGTCTTGAGATGTTGCTTCAATATATCCACATCATTTTCTTTCCTCGTGATGCCATATATTTTGTGAAGTGCACCAGTCTCTCCTGCAGCAAAGCACCCCCACAACATGATGCTGCCACCCCCGTGCTTCACGGATGGGATGGTGTTCTTCAGCTTGCAAGCTTACCCCTTTTTCCTCCAAAACATAACGATGGTCATTATGGCCAAACAGTTCTATTTTTGTTTCATCAGACAAGAGGACATTTCTCCAAAAAGTACGAACTTTGTCCCCATTTGCAGTTGCAAACCATAGTCTGGCTATTTTATGGCGGTTTTGGAGCAGTGGCTTCTTCCTTCCCGAGCGGCCTTTCAGGTTATGTCGATATAGGACTTGTTTTACTGTGGATATAGATACTTATGTACCTGTTTCCTCAGCATCTTCACAAGGTCCTTTGCTGTTGTTCTGGGACTGATTTGCACTTTTTGCACCAAAGTACGTTCATCTCTAGGAGACAGAACGCGTCTCCTTCCTGAGCGGTATGACGGCTGAGTGGTCCCATGGTGTTAATACTGCATACTATTGTTTGTACAGATGAGCGTTGTACATTCAGGCGTTTGTAATTTGCTCCCAATTTGCTCATATTTGCTTTTTTCTGAATTCTTGGCTGATTTCTTTTGATTTTCCCATGATGTCAAGCAAAGAGGCACTGAGTTTGAAGGTAGGCCTTGAAATACATCCACAGGTACACCTCCAATTGAGTCAAATGATGTCCATTGGCCTATCAGAAGCTTCTAAAGCCATGACATTATTTTCTGGAATTGTCCAAGCTGTTTAAAGGCACAGTCAACTTAGTGTATGTAAACGTCTGACCCACTGGAATTGTGATACAGTGAATTATAAGTGAAAGTATCTGTCTGTAAACAATTGTTGGAAAAAGGACTTGTGTCATGCACAAAGTAGATGTCCTAACCGACTTCCCAAAACTATAGTTTGTTAACAAGAAATGTGTGGAGTGGTTGAAAAACGAGTTTTAATGACTCCAACCTAAGTGTATGTAAACTTCCGACTTCAACTGTATATACCCTACCATGCAGGACAGTAGCCTGGTACAGCTCTGCCAACAGTTCCATGTGTACCTGAACACCCAGCCCTGTCTCTAACCTGACCACCCAGCCCTGTCTCTAACCTGACCACCCAGCCCCGTCTCTAACCTGACCACCCAGCCCTGTCTCTAACCTGAACACCCAGCCCTGTCTCTAACCTGAACACCCAGCCCTGTCTCTAACCTGAACACCCAGCCCTGTCTCTAACCTGAACACCCAGCCCTGTCTCTAACCTGAACACCCAGCCCTGTCTCTAACCTGACCACCCAGCCCTGTCTCTAACCTGAACACCCAGCCCTGTCTCTAACCTGAACACCCAGCCCTGTCTCTAACCTGAACACCCAGCCCTGTCTCTAACCTGAACACCCAGCCCTGTCTCTAACCTGAACACCCAGCCCTGTCTCTAACCTGAACACCCAGCCCTGTCTCTAACCTGAACACCCAGCCCTGTCTCTAACCTGAACACCCAGCCCTGTCTCTAACCTGAACACCCAGCCCTGCCCCTAACCTCTAACGGTACCTGAACACCCAGCCCTGTCTCTAACCTGAACACCCAGCCCTGTCTCTAACCTGAACATCCAGCCCTGTCTCTAACCTGAACACCCAGCCCTGTCTCTAACCTGAACACCCAGCCCTGTCTCTAACCTGACCACCCAGCCCTGCCCCTAACCTCTAACGGTACCTGAACACCCAGCCGTGTCTCTAATCTCTCAAGGTACCTGAACACACAGGGGTCCTGTTGTGCACGGAGGAACCGCTGACTGGTTTGCCGTCGGTGGTGACACACCAGCAGTATCCTGTCAGAGTGTGACACTGCACCTGTAGAGAGCAGAAATCACAGGACAGAGATAGGTGGGAAACAGGTACATGTATACTGGAGGGTCCATGACAATGGTGTCCCAAAATGTCCAGGTTTAAAAAAAAAAAAAAAAAAACAGAGAAAGTCTCCTATAATTCCTCCAACCGGGATTTTTGATTTCCTGCAAAGTTTCCCGGTGTTTTGCAATTGGCTCCCAGAGATGAAGACTCCTGAGAGAGACAGACCTGGGCGAAGGTTCCGTCCTCGTTGCATTCTGGGATGAAGATGGACCCCTGAGGTCTCTTAGCCTGCTCCAGAGCCTGATTCCTCTCCACCCTGCACTTAGACTGGCCTCCGTCTGAAATACAAACACAAGGACAGGTATAATGTACCTGTATTCATTCACCGTCACAGCATTCAAAACTACAGCACAGAAGGTTGGTGGCTCCTTAATTAGGGAGGATGGGCTCGTGGTAAAGACCGGAGCAGAGTTGTTTCCAGGTGTTTGATTTACATTGATTTACATTATTGAGCCTCCACTGAACTACAGGTACACCTGCCCTGCATTTACTCTCCCAGCATGCACAAACAGAGGACAGGTATACCTGCATTTACTGTCCCAGCATGCACAACCAGAGGACAGGTATACTTGCATTTACTCTCCCAGCATGCACAACCAGAGGACAGGTATACCTGCATTTACTCTCCCAGCATGCACAACCAGAGGACAGGTATACCTGCATTTACTGTCCCAGCATGCACAACCAGAGGACAGGTATACCTGCATTCACTGTCCCAGCATGCACAACCAGAGGACAGGTATACCTGCATTCACTGTCCCAGCATGCACAACCAGAGGACAGGTATACCTGCATTTACTGTCCCAGCATGCACAACCAGAGGACAGGTATACCTGCATTTACTGTCCCAGCATGCACAACCAGAGGACAGGTATACCTGCATTCACTGTCCCAGCATGCACAACGGGTATACAAAGGTAGGACCTTAATTTGATCAGTCTTTTGTTGCTTTGAATTCTTAAAATGTGTATTGTATTTTTTTTGTTTTAAAAATGCTTCTAAAGTTCGTTTGTTATCCACTTTGAAATGTAAGACTTGATTTCCCCTAAAGAAAAATGTATCAACCCATACACAAATGTAAATTAATTATAAACTACATAATAGTTCACATTTCCTGTGGTTGCAGGATACTCTTTCTGCTGTAACAAACTGGCTCAAATTAACATCCTAGATCTGTACTTGTATTAACTGAAACAACATCCCAACCCACTGGCTCACCTCTGCTAGCAACACAGACTCTCTGTGCACCTACTTTATACTGACATCTCAACACTTAATTTGACAGTACATTCCAGACGTTTAAAAACATATTTACATGATTCCTTCGCCACCGAAAAATATTTTTGCAGGTATCACAGAATGTTCTGTCAATTTTCACATAAAAACTGGATGAAAGACGTTTAACATGTTTCGTACATTTGTATCATTCTATTCACAATGAAAGTGTTTAAAGCTCATTTTAGACCCATACATGCTTCCTGTAAGACCATATGATCTGTGACCCGTACATGGTGCAGACCACATCTTGGGAGTCATTAGACCATATGATCTGTGACCCATACATGGTGCAGACCACATCTTGGGAGTCATTAGACCATATGATCTGTGACCCATACATGGTGCAGACCATATGATCTGTGACACGTACATGGTGCAGACCACATCTTGGGAGTCATTAGACCATATGATCTGTGACCCATACATGGTGCAGACCACATCTTGGGAGTCATTAGACCATATGATCTGTGACCCATACATGGTGCAGACCACATCTTGGGAGTCATTAGACCATATGATCTGTGACCCGTACATGGTGCAGACCACATCTTGGGAGTCATTAGACCATACGATCTGTGACCCATACATGGTGCAGACCACATCTTGGGAGTCATTAGACCATATGATCTGTGACCCATACATGGTGCAGACCACATCTTGGGAGTCATTAGACCATATGATCTGTGACCCATACATGGTGCAGACCACATCTTGGGAGTCATTAGACCATATGATCTGTGACCCATACATGGTGCAGACCACATCTTGGAGTCATTAGACCATATGATCTGTGACCCATACATGGTGCAGACCACATCTTGGGAGTCATTAGACCATATGATCTGTGACCCATACATGGTGCAGACCATATGATCTGTGACCCATACATGGTGCAGACCACATCTTGGGAGTCATTAGACCATATGATCTGTGACCCATACATGGTGCAGACCACATCTTGGGAGTCATTAGACCATATGATCTGTGACCCGTACATGGTGCAGACCACATCTTGGAGTCATTAGACCATATGATCTGTGACCCATACATGGTGCAGACCATATGATCTGTGACCCATACATGGTGCAGACCACATCTTGGGAGTCATTAGACCATATGATCTGTGACCCATACATGGTGCAGACCACATCTTGGGAGTCATTAGACCATATGATCTGTGACCCGTACATGGTGCAGACCACATCTTGGAGTCATTAGACCATATGATCTGTGACCCATACATGGTGCAGACCACATCTTGGCCTCATTATACTCCCTATTGTGTGCTCTAAAATATGGAGTATTTCTCAGGATTTTTTCTTAATATTAACAACATTTTATATATATATCTTGATGGTCCAGGGACCCCCTCCGATGCAAACCGGCAACCCAGGAGCCCCAATCATACGTTAGTAAAACAATTGATGTCTATCAGGTGAATGATAATGGCAAGGAGAAGTAATCAACATTTTAAAATGAATAGATTTGGTAGGTAGTTTTTCATTATTTCAATCCCACATTAGGATTGGAAAAGGGGTCTGTTACTTTAGAAGACTAGGTAGCAGAGTGGGTTCTGATACTTTAGAAGACTAGGTAGCAGAGTGGGTTCTGTTACTTTAGAAGACTAGGTAGCAGAGTGGGGTTCTGTTACTTTAGAAGACTAGGTAGCAGAGTGGGTTCTGTTACTTTAGAAGATTAGGTAGCAGAGTGGGTTCTGTTACTTTAGAAGACTAGGTAGCAGAGTGGGTTCTGTTACTTTAGAAGATTAGGTAGCAGAGTGGGTTCTGTTACTTTAGAAGACTAGGTAGCAGAGTGGGTTCTGTTACTTTAGAAGATTAGGTAGCAGAGTGGGTTCTGTTACTTTAGAAGACTAGGTAGCAGAGTGGGTTCTGTTACTTTAGAAGACTAGGTAGCAGAGTGGGGTTCTGTTACTTTAGAAGACTAGGTAGCAGAGTGGGGTCTGTTACTTTAGAAGACTAGGTAGCAGAGTGGGTTCTGATACTTTAGAAGACTAGGTAGCAGAGTGGGTTCTGTTACTTTAGAAGACTAGGTAGCAGAGTGGGTTCTGTTACTTTAGAAGACTAGGTAGCAGAGTGGGTTCTGTTACTTTAGAAGACTAGGTAGCAGAGTGGGTTCTGATACTTTAGAAGACTAGGTAGCAGAGTGGGTTCTGTTACTTTAGAAGACTAGGTAGCAGAGTGGGTTCTGTTACTTTAGAAGACTAGGTAGCAGAGTGGGTTCTGTTACTTTAGAAGACTAGGTAGCAGAGTGGGTTCTGTTACTTTAGAAGACTAGGTAGCAGAGTGGGTTCTGATACTTTAGAAGACTAGGTAGCAGAGTGGGGTCTGTTACTTTAGAAGACTAGGTAGCAGAGTGGGTTCTGTTACTTTAGAAGACTAGGTAGCAGAGTGGGTTCTGATACTTTAGAAGACTAGGTAGCAGAGTGGGTTCTGTTACTTTAGAAGACTAGGTAGCAGAGTGGGTTCTGTTACTTTAGAAGACTAGGTAGCAGAGTGGGTTCTGTTACTTTAGAAGACTAGGTAGCAGAGTGGGTTCTGTTACTTTAGAAGACTAGGTAGCAGAGTGGGTTCTGTTACTTTAGAAGACTAGGTAGCAGAGTGGGTTCTGTTACTTTAGAAGACTAGGTAGCAGAGTGGGTTCTGTTACTTTAGAAGACTAGGTAGCAGAGTGGGTTCTGTTACTTTAGAAGACTAGGTAGCAGAGTGGGGTTCTGTTACTTTAGAAGACTAGGTAGCAGAGTGGGGTCTGTTACTTTAGAAGACTAGGTAGCAGAGTGGGTTCTGATACTTTAGAAGACTAGGTAGCAGAGTGGGTTCTGTTACTTTAGAAGACTAGATAGCAGAGTGGGTTCTGATACTTTAGAAGACTAGGTAGCAGAGTGGGTTCTGTTACTTTAGAAGACTAGGTAGCAGAGTGGGTTCTGTTACTTTAGAAGACTAGGTAGCAGAGTGGGTTCTGTTACTTTAGAAGACTAGGTAGCAGAGTGGGTTCTGCTACTTTAGAAGACTAGGTAGCAGAGTGGGTTCTGATACTTTAGAAGACTAGGTAGCAGAGTGGGTTCTGTTACTTTAGAAGACTAGGTAGCAGAGTGGGTTCTGATACTTTAGAAGACTAGGTAGCAGAGTGGGTTCTGTTACTTTAGAAGACTAGGTAGCAGAGTGGGTTCTGTTACTTTAGAAGACTAGGTAGCAGAGTGGGTTCTGATACTTTAGAAGACTAGGTAGCAGAGTGGGTTCTGATGCTTTAGAAGACTAGGTAGCAGAGTGGGGTTCTGTTACTTTAGAAGACTAGGTAGCAGAGTGGGTTCTGTTACTTTAGAAGACTAGATAGCAGAGTGGGTTCTGTTACTTTAGAAGACTAGGTAGCAGAGTGGGTTCTGTTACTTTAGAAGACTAGGTAGCAGAGTGGGTTCTGTTACTTTAGAAGACTAGGTAGCAGAGTGGGTTCTGATACTTTAGAAGACTAGGTAGCAGAGTGGGTTCTGTTACTTTAGAAGACTAGGTAGCAGAGTGGGTTCTGTTACTTTAGAAGACTAGGTAGCAGAGTGGGTTCTGTTACTTTAGAAGATTAGGTAGCAGAGTGGGTTCTGTTACTTTAGAAGACTAGGTAGCAGAGTGGGTTCTGATACTTTAGAAGACTAGGTAGCAGAGTGGGTTCTGATACTTTAGAAGACTAGGTAGCAGAGTGGGTTCTGATACTTTAGAAGACTAGGTAGCAGAGTGGGTTCTGATACTTTAGAAGACTAGGTAGCAGAGTGGGTTCTGATACTTTAGAAGACTAGGTAGCAGAGTGGGTTCTGTTACTTTAGAAGACTAGGTAGCAGAGTGGGTTCTGATACTTTAGAAGACTAGGTAGCAGAGTGGGTTCTGATACTTTAGAAGACTAGGTAGCAGAGTGGGTTCTGATACTTTAGAAGACTAGGTAGCAGAGTGGGTTCTGATACTTTAGAAGACTAGGTAGCAGAGTGGGTTCTGATACTTTAGAAGACTAGGTAGCAGAGTGGGTTCTGTTACTTTAGAAGACTAGGTAGCAGAGTGGGTTCTGATACTTTAGAAGACTAGGTAGCAGAGTGGGTTCTGTTACTTTAGAAGACTAGGTAGCAGAGTGGGTTCTGATACTTTAGAAGACTAGGTAGCAGAGTGGGTTCTGTTACTTTAGAAGACTAGGTAGCAGAGTGGGTTCTGTTACTTTAGAAGAAATTGAACATTTTATACATGTAAAAGGTCATTAACCAATCACAGCCCTCCCGTAGGATTTCAGATTCAGCAAATCACCAGCAGTTCACGTGGACCTGGCCTGGTCTTGAGTTCAACAGCTCTGTCCGCGTTGTGGATGTGACTGAAATGGCACCCTATTCCCTATATATAGTGCACTACTTTAGACCAGAGCCCTATTCCCTATATAGTGCACTACTTTAGACCAGGGTCCTATTCCCTATATAGTGCAGTACTTTAGACCAGAGCCCTATTCCCTATATAGTGCACTACTTTAGACCAGAGCCCTATTCCCTATATAGTGCACTACTTTAGACCAGAGACCCTATTCCCTATATAGTGCACTACTTTAGACCAGAGCCCTATTCCCTATATAGTGCACTACTTTAGACCAGCGCCCCCAAAGACAGAAATATTACTAGAGACAGACAGACAGACAGACAGACAGACAGACAGACAGACAGGCAGGCAGGCAGGCAGGCAGGCAGACAGACCTTCCAGTTCCAGGTTCTTCCCCTCTGAGACTGATGTTGGAGCAGGAACTACTGGAAGCTGGTCAATCCTCACCGAGTTTTTACCTGAAACACAAAAGACCAGCCACAATGTGTGTGTGTGTGAGTGTGAGTGTGTGTGTGTGTGTGTGTGTGTGTGTGTGTGTGTGTGTGTGTGTGTGTGTGTGTGTGCGTTTGCTTGTGTGCGTGTGCGCATGCGCGTGCGCGTGCGTGTGTGTGTGTGCGTGTAGCGCTCCTACACAATGTATGTATGTGGGTCTCAGCCTCACCTCGACATCGTCCGCGGTGTGCCAGCGTCAGAGAACGGTCCTTGCAGCGCGCCCTCTGCAGGTCACAGCCGGTATCGTAGCTCCGCCCATCAGAGCCACACACCGGCTTGCCCTGTGTCCGGGAACAGATGATCCCACAGTGGGTCTCCCTGTCTCCTATCAGCCACTGTCGGGGAAACGCCACAGAATTACAACGAGTAGAATGGGCTGGACATCCACATTCAAGTCAATGATGCCATAATGGGTAGACTTGTCTGACAGCCATTTTGAGTCTGTCCCATAGAGAATGATAGATGACTCTAGTGGCCAAAAGGACATATTAGTATGGGCAGAACGATTCAGGGCTTCCACCCATTTTAATGAAGTCAACTGGGTGAGAGTTCGAGTCATGTCCAACCGGGCTATCGGGAGGGATCTGCCAATCATGAATAAAAAAAATGTACTACTTCAAAATGGAGATAGCCTCAATGGAGCTGCCCATGCTGTCACAGCCTGTATAATGGCACAGAAACAAAGACAAGTCCTCCATTTATCTCTACTGTCTGTCTCCATGGAGGCAAAGCAGGAAGTTCAGTATTCAGTCTGCTTTTTATTAACATTCAAATCAACTGACATTCAATTTTAATGAGGAACAGCACTGTCACAGCCAGCACAGCAGGGCCTGGAGAACAACACAGCCAGCACAGTTAGGCCTGGAGAACACAGCCAGCACAGTTAGGCCTGGAACAACACAGCCAGCACATTCAGGCCTGGAGAACACAGCCAGCACAGTTAGGCCTGGAGAACACAGCCAGCACAGTTAGGCCTGGAGAAAACAGCCAGCACAGTTAGGCCTGGAGAACACAGCCAGCACAGTTAGGCCTGGAGAACACAGCCAGCACAGTTAGGCCTGGAACAACACAGCCAGCACAGTTAGGCCAGGAACAACACAGCCAGTTAGGCCTGGAACAACACAGCCAGCACAGTTAGGCCTGGAGAACACAGCCAGCACAGTTAGGCCTGGAGAACACAGCCAGCACAGTTAGGCCTGGAGAACACAGCCAGCACAGTTAGGCCTGGAACAACACAGCCAGCACAGTTAGGCCTGGAGAACACAGCCAGCACTGTTAGGCCTGGAGAACACAGCCAGCACAATTAGGCCTGGACCAACACAGTTAGGCCTGGAGAACACAGCCAGAAAAGTTAGGCCCGGAACAACACAGCCAGTTAGGCCTGGAACAACACAGCCAACACAGTTAGGCCTGGAGAACACAGCCAGCACTGTTAGGCCTGGAGAACACAGCCAGCACAATTAGGCCTGGACCAACACAGTTAGGCCTGGAGAACACAACCAGAAAAGTTAGGCCCGGAACAACACAGCCAGTTAGGCCTGGAACAACACAGCCAGGACAGTTAGGCCTGGAGAACACAGACAGCACAGTTAGTCCTGGAAAAACACAGCCAACACAGTTAGGCCTGGAACAACACAGCCAGCACGGTTAGGCCTGGAACAACACAGCCAGCACAGTTAGGCCTGGAGAACACAGCCAGCACAGTTAGTCATGGAACAACCCAGTCAGTTAGACCCGGAACAACACAGCCAGCACAGTTAGGCCTGGAACAACACAGCCAGTTAGGCCCTGAAGAACACAGCCAGTTAGACCCGGAACAACACACCCAACACAGTTAGAACTGGAACAACACAGCCTGTTAGGCCCGGAACAACACACCCAACACAGTTAGGCCCGGAACAACACAGCCAGCACAGTTAGGCCTGGAACAACACAGCCAACACAGTTAGGCCCGGAACAACACAGCCAGTTAGGCCCGGAACAACACAGCCAGTTAGGCCTGGAACAATACAGCCAATTAGGCCTGGAACAACACAGCTAGTTAGGCCCGGAACAACACACCCAACACAGTTAGGCCCGGAACAACACAGCCAGTTAGGCCTGGAACAACACAGCTAGTTAGGCCTGGAACAACACAGCTAGTTAGGCCCGGAACAACACATCTAGTTAGGTCTGGAACAACACAGCCAATTAGGCCCGGAAAAACACAGCCAGTTAGACCCGGAACAACACAGCCAACACAGTTAGGCCTGGAACAACACAGCCAATTAGGCACGGAACAACACAGCCAGTTAGGCCTGGAACAACACAGCCAGTTAGGCCTGGAACAACACAGCCAGTTAGACCTGGAACAACACAGCCAGCAAAGTTAGGCCCGGAACAACACAGCCAGTTAGGCCTGGAACAACACAGCCAGGACAGTTAGGCCTGGAGAACACAGACAGCACAGTTAGGCCTGGAACAACACAGCCAGTTAGGCCTGGAACAACACAGCCAGCACAGTTAGGCCTGGAGAACACAGCCAGCACAGTTAGTCATGGAACAACCCAGCCAGTTAGACCCGGAACAACACAGCCAGCACAGTTAGGCCTGGAACAACACAGCCAGTTAGGCCCTGAAGAACACAGCCAGTTAGACCCGGAACAACACACCCAACACAGTTAGAACTGGAACAACACAGCCTGTTAGGCCCGGAACAACACACCCAACACAGTTAGGCCCGGAACAACACAGCCAGCACAGTTAGGCCTGGAACAACACAGCCAACACAGTTAGGCCCGGACCAACACAGCCAGTTAGGCCCGGAACAACACAGCCAGTTAGGCCTGGAACAACACAGCCAGGACAGTTAGGCCTGGAGAACACAGACAGCACAGTTAGGCCTGGAAAAACACAGCCAGTTAGGCCTGGAAAAACACAGCCAGGACAGTTAGGCCTGGAGAACACAGACAGCACAGTTAGGCCTGGAAAAACACAGCCAACACAGTTAGGCATGGAACAACACAGCCAGCACGGTTAGGCCTGGAACAACACAGCCAGCACAGTTAGGTCTGGAGAACACAGCCAACACAGTTCAGCCTGGAACAACACAGCCAGCACAGTTAGGCCTGGACCAACACAGTTAGGCCCGGAACAACACAGCCAGTTAGGCCTGGAACAACACAGCCAGTTAGGCCTGGAACAACACAGCCAGTTAGGCCCGGAACAACACAGCCAGTTAGACCTGGAACAACACAGCCAACACAGTTAGGCCTGGAACAACACAGCCAGTTAGGCCTGGAACAACACAGCCAGTTAGGCCTGGAACAACACAGCCAGTTAGACCTGGAACAACACAGCCAACACAGTTAGGCCTGGAACAACACAGCCAGTTAGGTCTGGAACAACACAGCCAGTTAGGCCTGGAACAACACACCCAGTTAGGCCTAGAACAACACAGGCCTGGAACAACACAGCCAGTTAGGCCTAGAACAACACAGCCAATTAGGCCTGGAACAACACAGCCAGTTAGGCCTGGAACAACACAGCCAGTTAGGTCTGGAACAACACAGCTAGTTAGGCCTGGAACAACACAGCCAGTTAGACCTGGAACAACACAGCCAGTTAGGCCTGGAACAACACAGCTAGTTAGGCCTGGAACAACACAGGCCTGGAACAACACAGCCAGTTAGGTCTGGAACAACACAGCCAGTTAGACCTGGAACAACACAGCCAGTTAGGCCTGGAACAACACAGCCAGTTAGGCCTGGAACAACACAGCTAGTTAGGCCTGCAACAACACAGGCCTGGAACAACACAGCCAGTTAGGCCTAGAACAACACAGCCAGTTAGGCCTGGAACAACACAGCCAGTTAGGCCTGGAACAACACAGCCAGTTAGGCCTGGAACAACACAGACAGTTAGGCCTGGAACAACACAGACAGTTAGGCCTGGAACAACACAGCCAACACAGTTAGGCCTAGAACAACACAGCCAGTTAGGCCTAGAACAACACAGCCAGTTAGGCCTGGAACAACACAGACAGTTAGGCCTGGAACAACACAGCCAACACAGTTAGGCCTAGAACAACACAGCCAGTTAGGCCTGGAACAACACAGACAGTTAGGCCTGGAACAACACAGCCAACACAGTTAGGCCTAGAACAACACAGCCAGTTAGGCCTAGAACAACACAGACAGTTAGGCCTGGAACAACACAGCCAACACAGTTAGGCCTAGAACAACACAGCCAGTTAGGCCTGGAACAACACAGCCAGTTAGGCCTGGAACAACACAGCCAGTTAGGCCTGGAACAACACAGCCAGTTAGGCCTGGAACAACACAGCCAGTTAGGCCTGGAACAACACAGCCAGTTAGGCCTGGAACAACACAGCCAGTTAGGCCTGGAACAACACAGCCAACACAGTTAGGCCTAGAACAACACAGCCAGTTAGGCCTGGAACAACACAGCCAGTTAGGCCTGGAACAACACAGCCAACACAGTTAGGCCTGGAACAACACAGCCAGTTAGGCCTAGAACAACACAGCCAGTTAGGCCTGGAACAACACAGCCAACACAGTTAGGCCTAGAACTGGCACCTTTCTGCTGCATTTGGAAGATGTTGGTAGAAAATAAACGGTTCATACCCAAGAAGACTCAAGGCTGTAATAACTGCCAAAGATTATTCAACAAAGTATTGAGTAAAGGGTCTGAATACTTCTGTAAATGTCATATTTCTGGTTTTGCTTTGTCAGTCAACCAGTCAGTCAACCAATCAACCAGTCGTCCAATCAATCAGTCAACCAACCAGAATATCAGTCAACCAGTTAGTCAACCAACCAGTTAGTCAACCAACCAGTCAACCAGTCAGTCAACCAATCAGTAAATCAGTCAACCAGTCAGTCAGTAAATATGTCAACCAGTCAACCAGTCAACCAGTCAGTCAACCAGTCAACCAGTCGACCAGTTCATCATATCAAATCAAATCAGTCAACCAGTCAACCAGTCAGTCAACCAGTCGACCAGTTAATCAAATCAAATCAAATCAGTCAACCAGTCACCCAGTCGACCAGTCAATCAAATCAAATCAAATCAGTCAACCAGTCAATCAACCAGTTGCCAGAGCTAGTCCGTTGGTTCCAAGATGAAATCCTTGTTTCTACGGTCCACAGGACCTTTCTTGTTTCACTGACACCTGCTGCCATCTGCCAGGGTTACCCATCAGCCCAGCGAAGTCCAGATAACACACATAGCAATGACCCCACAGTGAGTCTGATGTACTGCCAGTGCAAAGGAAGAGTATAACGCCTGGACATACAGTATGCCACAGTCATTCAACATCATACAGATCACCAGTTAAAGCAATTATACTGTACATCCCAAATGGTACACTATTCCCTAAATACTACACTACTTTAGACCAGGGCCCAAGTAGTGTACTATATTAAATAAAGGTGAAAGAGAAAAAGAAGAAAAAATGTATATATTTATATACGGAATTGTGTGCTATTTGGGAAGAAGACAAAGTCTACAGTGAAGAAAAGACAGAAGGTTATCCTTACATATTAATAAAAGACAGTGAGAACTCAACTTTCAATGCAATGTCCAAAATAAAGAACTTTTGATGCCACTGAGGTCCTGGAGATCATCTGTTAAGTCCCAGACACAATCTCAACTCTGTTAGAGGTTCAATCACCTGTTAAGTCCCAGACACAATCTCAAATCTCTCAGGGGTTCAACCTTCTGTTAAGTCCCAGACACAATCTCAACTCTCTCAGGGGTTCAACCTTCTGTTAAGTCCCAGACACAATCTCAATCTCTCAGGGGTTCAACCTTCTGTTAAGTCCCAGACACAATCTCAACTCTCTCAGGGGTTCAACCTTCTGTTAAGTCCCAGACACAATCTCAACTCTCTCAGGGGTTCAACCTTCTGTTAAGTCCCAGACACAATCTCAACTCTCTCAGAGGAATTACATACAGTTGAAGTCAGAAGTTTACATACACCTTAGCAAAATACATTTAAACTCAGTTTTTCAAAAAATTCCCTGTCTTAGGTCGGTTAGGATCAACACTTTATTATAAGAATGTGAAATGTCAGAATAATAGTAGAGAGAATGATTTAATTCAGCTTTTATTTATTTCATCACATTCCCAGTGGGTCAGAAGTTTACATACACTCAATTAGTATTTGGTAGCATTGCCTTTAAATTGTTTAACTTGGGTCAAACATTTAGCCTTCCACAAGTTTCCCACATTAATTTGGGTGAATTTTGTCCCATTCCTCCTGACAGAGCTGGTGTAACTGAGTCAGGTTTGTAAGCCTCCTTGCTCACACACTTTTTCAGTTCTGCCCACACATTTTCTATAGGATTGAGGTCAGGGCTTTGTGATGGCCACTCCAATACCGTGACTTTGTTGTCCTTAAGCCATTTTGCCACAACTTTGGAAGTATGCTTGGGGTCATTGTCCATTTGGAAGACCCATTTGTGCCCAAGCTTTAACTTCTGATGTCTTGAGATGTTGCTTCAATATATCCACATAATTTTGCCTCCTCATGAAGCCATCTATTTTTCTATTTTGTGAAGTGCACCAGTCCCTCCTGCAGCAAAGCACCCCCACAACATGATGCTGCCACCCCCGTGGTTGGGATGGTGTTCTTCAGCTTGCAAGCCTCCCCCTTTTTCCTCCAAACATAACGATGGCCATTATGGCCAAACAATTCTATTTTTGTTTCATCAGACTAGAGGACATTTCTCCCAAAAGTACAATCTTTGTCCCCATGTGCAGTTGCAAACCGTAGTCTGGCTTTTTTATGGCGGTTTTGGAGCAGTGGCTTCTTCCTTGCTGAGCTGCCTTTCAGGTTATGTCATTATAGGACTTGTTTTACTGTGGATATAGATACTTTTGTACCTGTTTCCTCCAGCATCTTCACAAGGTCCTTTGCTGTTCTGGGATTGATTTGCACTTTCACACCAAAGTACGTTCATCTCTAGGAGACAGAACACGTCTCCTTCCTGAGCGGTATGACGGCTGTGTGGTCCCATGGTGTTTATACTTGCGTACCATTGTTTGTACACATGAACGTGGTACATCCACAGGTACACCTCCAATTAACTCAAATGATTTTCTGGAATTTTCCAGTTAGCCTATCAGAAGCTTCTAAAGCCATGACATTATTTTCTGGAATTTTCCATGCTGTTTAAAGGCACAGTCAACTTAGTGTATGTAAACTTCTGACACACTGGAATTGTGATACAGTGAATTATAAGTGAAATAATCTGTCTGTAAACAATTGTTGGAAAAATGACTTGTGTCAAGCACAAAGTAGATGTCCTAACCGACTTGCCAAAACTATAGTTTGTTAACAAGAAATTTGTGGAGTGGTTGAAAAATGAGTTTTAATGACGCCAACCTAAGTGTATGTAAACCTCCGACATCGACTGTACAACACCAACCGTAGGAAGGAGGGCCGTTCTTCAACTACCCCATTGATATCTGCTTTAAAACAGGCTAAACATCAGAAACCCAGAGACAAACAGCTTCATGTATCAATACATAGCCAAGGCTATACTGGCCACGGTGTGAACGTGTCCCAAATGACACTCAGTCCCTATAAGCCCTGGTCAAAAAGTAGTTCACTAAATCAAAAAAAAACAGAGTACCATTAGGAACACGCACTGTGTGACGGCAGAACAACTACTTAGCTTCTCCCTCGTGTAAACAGGATGAACCTGAGCTGTCTTCGTTTCTTACCAGAAGTTGCTCAAACCGTCAAGCCAGGAGAAATGTGATCTGGTGGGGGTTTGTTATTGGCATGTCCCCCCCCCCTCCCCACCCACCCCCTCTCTCTGACAGTAAGAGTTAAAAATGTAAACACACCACTCAGGCTATGAGGGGAGCGTCCAGGGGAGTCGTTTATGATGCTACGTCCCAAATAGCACCCTATTCCCTCTCATAGGGCTCTGGTCAAAAGTAGTGCACTATATAGGGAACAGGGTGCCATTTGGGGTGCACACAAAATGGTTTGATCCGGGGCCATTGCGACTCAACCAGACAGATACTGACCTCAGCCAGGCCTGGAGACCCCCCCCCCCCCCCCCCCCCACCTCTGTCAGACACACTTGAAGCCTTCTTGCTCTCCTCCTCTCCTCTCCCCTCTCCTTTCTCCCCCTGTCCTCTCTCCTCCTCTCTCCTCCTCTCTCCTCTAATCTCCTCTCCTTTCTCTCCCTCTCTCTTCTCTCCTCTCCTCTCCTCTCCACTCCCCTCTGCCTTCTCCCCCTGTCCTCTCTCCTCCTCTCCTCTCTCCTCCCCTCTCCTTTTCTCTCCCCGTCTTCTCTCCCCTCCTCCTCTCTCCTCTCCTCTCCTCCTTTCCTTTCCTCTCCTCTCTTCTCTCCTCTCCTCTTTTCGTTTCCTCTCCTCTTCTCCTCTCCTCTCTCCTCTCCTCCCCTCTCCTCTTCTCTCCCCGTCTTCTCTCCTCTCCTTTCCTCTCCTCCTCTCTCCTCTCCTCTCCTCTCCCCCTCCTCTCCTCTCCTCTCCTCTCCTCTCCTCTCGCCTCCTCTTCTCTCCTCTCCTCTTCTCTCCCAGTCTTCTCTCCTCTCCTTTCCTCTCCTCTCCTCCTGTCTCCTCCTCTCTCCTCTCCTCTCCTCCCCTCCTCTCCTCTCCTCTCCTCCCTTCTTCTCCTCGCTCCTCCTCTCCTCTCCTCTCTCCTCCCCTCTCCTCTTCTCTCCCTGTCTTCTCTCCTCTCCCCTCTCCTCTCCTCTCCTCCTCTCCTCCCCTCTTCTCCTCGCTCCTCCCCTCTTCTCTTCTCTTCTCTTCTCTCCTCCTCTCCTCTCCTCTCTCTTCTCTCCTCTCCTCTCCTCTCCTCTCCTCTCCTCTCCTCTCCTCTCCACTCCCCTCTGCCTTCTCCCCCTGTCCTCTCTCCTCCTCTCCTCTCTCCTCCCCTCTCCTTTTCTCTCCCCGTCTTCTCTCCTCTCCTCCTCTCTTCTCTCCTCTCCTCTTTTCCTTTCCTCTCCCCTTCTCCTCTCCTCTCTCCTCTTCTCTCCCCACTCCTCCCCTCTCCTCTTCTCTCCCCGTCTTCTCTCCTCTCCTTTCCTCTCCTCCTCTCTCCTCTCCTCTCCTCTCCTCTCCTCTCCTCTCCTCTCCTCTCCTCTCCTCTCTTCTCTCCTCCTCTCCTCTCCTCTCCTCTCCTCTCCTCTCCTCTTCTCTCCCAGTCTTCTCGCCTCTCATTTCCTCTCCTCTCCTCCTGTCTCCTCCTCTCTCCTCTCCTCCCCTCCTCTCCTCCCCTATTCTCCTCGCTCCTCCTCTCCTCTCCTCTCCTCTCTCCTCCCCTCTCCTCTTCTCTCCCTGTCTTCTCTACTCTCCCCTCTACTTTCCTCTCCTCCCCTCTTCTCCTTGCTCCTCCTCTCCTCTCTCCTCTTCTCTCCCCTCTCCTCTTCTCTCCCCTCTCCTCTTCTCTCCTCTCCTCTTCTCCTCCCCTCCTCTCTCCTCTCCTCTCCTCCCTCTGTCCTCCCCTCTTCTCTTCTCTTCTCTCCTCCTCTCCTCTCCTCTCCTCTCCTTTCCTCTCCTTTCCTCTCTCCTCCCCTCTTCTCTTCTCCTCTCCTCTCTCCTCCCCTCTTCTCTTCTCACCCCTCTCCTCTTCTCTCCCCTCTCATCTTCTCTCCTCTCCTCTTCTCCTCTCCTCCTCTCTCCTCTCCTTTCCTCTCCTCTCCTCTCCTCTCCTCTCCTCCCTCTCTCTTCTCCTCTTCTCTTCTCTCCTCATCTCCTCTCCTCTCCTTTCCTCTCTCCTCCCCTCTTCTCTTCTCTCCTCCTCTCCTCTCCTCTTCTCTCCCAGTCTTCTCTCCTCTCATTTCCTCTCCTCCCCTCTCCTCCCCTCTCCTGCCCTCTTCTCCTCTCCTCTCTCCTCTTCTCTCCTCTTCTCTCCCAGTCTTCTCTCCTCTCATTTCCTCTCCTCTCCTCTCCTCTCCTAGTCTTCTCTTCTCTCCTCTCCTCTCATGTCTTCTCCTCTCCTCTCATCTCCTCTTCTCTCCTCTCATTTCCTCTCCTCTCCTCTCCTCTTCTCTCCCAGTCTTCTCTCCTCTCATTTCCTCCCCTCTTCTCTCCTCCCCTCTCCTCCTCTCCTCTCCCCAACTCATAAAACAAGTGAAATACAACCCATTGTGCAACCATTACAGCATGACTGAAATGCTCTTTTTCCCATCACTGGCAACAAGTTGTATGTCATTCGGAGCCCAGTTGAACAATAACCATGAAGAAATAACACGTAAAAGAGAACCATCACTTCTAAGCCGTTTCTGACTATCTTCAAATGTTGAACAAAGAAAAAATATATAAATATAAAATATATATGTCAAAGCCAATAAAGTATTTTTGTTTTAAATCGGAACGCTTCCAAAACCACATCGTTTGTTCTAAAGCTATAAAATTAAAAGTTTCCAATTGATTTTATACGTATATATCTTGGATAGGGTTCATTTAATTGGACAGTTTTTCTCAGAAAATTCAACTATAACAACAAAATACGTGAAATAATTTAGAGTATTTCCACTGTGATAGTAAATAATTCTGTTATAGGGTCTAAACCTCTAAAAGGGGTCAGCAGCATGTTAACTAGCAGTAGAAACCTCTAAAAGGGGTCAGCAGCATGTTAACTAGCAGTATAAACCTCTATAAGGGGTCAGCAGCATGTTGTTAACTAGCAGTAGAAACCTCTTTAAGGGGTCAGCAGCATGTTAACTAGCAGTAGAAACCTCTATAAGGGGTCAGCAGCATGTTAACTAGCAGTAGAAACCTCTATAAGGGGTCAGCAGCATGTTGTTAACTAGCAGTAGAAACCTCTTTAAGGGGTCAGCAGCATGTTAACTAGCAGTAGAAACCTCTAAAAGGGGTCAGCAGCATGTTAACTAGCAGTAGAAACCTCTATAAGGGGTCAGCAGCATGTTGTTAACTAGCAGTAGAAACCTCTTTAAGGGGTCAGCAGCATGTTAACTAGCAGTAGAAACCTCTATAAAGGGGTCAGCAGCATGTTGTTAACTAGCAGTAGAGACCTCTATAAGGGGTCAGCAGCATGTTAACTAGCAGTAGAAACCTCTATAAGGGGTCAGCAGCATGTTAACTAGCAGTAGAAACCTCTATAAAGGGGTCAGCAGCATGTTGTTAACTAGCAGTAGAAACCTCTATAAGGGGTCAGCAGCATGTTAACTAGCAGTAGAAACCTCTATAACGGGTCAGCAGCATGTTGTTAACTAGCAGTAGAAACCTCTATAAGGGGTCAGCAGCATGTTAACTAGCAGTAGAAACCTCTATAAGGGGTCAGCAGCATGTTAACTAGCAGTAGAAACCTCTATAAGGGGTCAGCAGCATGTTGTTAACTAGCAGTAGAAACCTCTAAAAGGGGTCAGCAGCATGTTAACTAGCAGTAGAAACCTCTATAAGGGGTCAGTAGCATGTTGCTAACTAGCAGTAGAAACCTCTAAAAGGGGTCAGCAGCATGTTGTTAACTAGCAGTAGAAACCTTTAAAGGGGTCAGCAGCATGTTGTTAACTAGCAGTAGAAACCTCTATAAGGGGTCAGCAGCATGTTGTTAACTAGCAGTAGAAACCTCTAAAAGGGGTCAGCAGCATGTTAACTAGCAGTAGAAACCTCTAAAAGGGGTCAGCAGCATGTTAACTAGCAGTAGAAACCTCTATAAGGGGTCAGCAGCATGTTGTTAACTAGCAGTAGAAACCTCTAAAAGGGGTCAGCAGCATGTTGTTAAGTAGCAGTAGAAACCTCTAAAAGGGGTCAGCAGCATGTTGTTAACTAGCAGTAGAAACCTCTAAAAGGGGTCAGCAGCATGTTGTTAACTAGCAGTAGAAACCTCTATAAGGGGGCAGCAGCATGTTAACTAGCAGTAGAAACCTCTATAAGGGGTCAGCAGCATGTTGTTAACTAGCAGTAGAAACCTCTATAAGGGGGCAGCAGCATGTTAACTAGCAGTAGAAACCTCTATAAGGGGGCAGCAGCATGTTAACTAGCAGTAGAAACCTCTATAAGGGGTCAGCAGCATGTTGTTAACTAGCAGTAGAAACCTCTATACGGGGGCAGCAGCATGTTAACTAGCAGTAGAAACCTTTATAAGGGGGCAGCAGCATGTTGTTAACTAGCAGTAGAAACCTCTATAAGGGGTCAGCAGCATGTTGTTAACTAGCAGTAGAAACCTCTATAAGGGGGCAGCAGCATGTTGTTAACTAGCAGTAGAAACCTTTATAAGGGGGCAGCAGCATGTTGTTAACTAGCAGTAGAAACCTCTATAAGGGGTCAGCAGCATGTTGTTAACTAGCAGTAGAAACCTCTAAAAGGGGTCAGCAGCATGTTAACTAGCAGTAGAAACCTCTAAAAGGGGGCAGCAGCATGTTAACTAGCAGTAGAAACCTCTAAAAGGGGTCAGCAGCATGTTGTTAACTAGCAGTAGAAACCTCTATAAAGGGGCAGCAGCATGTTAACTAGCAGTAGAAACCTCTAGAAGGGGTCAGCAGCATGTTGTTAACTAGCAGTAGAAACCTCTAAAAGGGGTCAGCAGCATGTTGTTAACTAGCAGTAGAAACCTCTATAAAGGGGCAGCAGCATGTTAACTAGCAGTAGAAACCTCTAAAATGGGGCAGCAGCATGTTAACTAGCAGTAGAAACCTCTATAAGGGGTAAGCAGCATGTTGTTAACTAGCAGTAGAAACCTCTAAAAGGGGTCAGCAGCATGTTGTTAACTAGCAGTAGAAACCTCTAAAAGGGGTCAGCAGCATGTTAACTAGCAGTAGAAACCTCTAAAAGGGGTCATCAGCATGTTGTTAACTAGCAGTAGAAACCTATATAAGGGATCAGCAGCATGTTGCTAACTAGCAGTAGAAACCTCTAAAAGGGGTCAGCAGCATGTTGTTAACTAGCAGTAGAAACCTCTAAAAGGGGTCAGCAGCATGTTGTTAACTAGCAGTAGAAACCTCTAAAAGGGGTCAGCAGCATGTTGTTAACTAGCAGTAGAAACCTCTAAAAGGGGTCAGCAGCATGTTAACTAGCAGTAGAAACCTCTATAAGGGGTCAGCAGCATGTTGTTAACTAGCAGTAGAAACCTCTAAAAGGGGTCAGCAGCATGTTGTTAACTAGCAGTAGAAACCTCTAGAAGGGGTCAGCAGCATGTTGTTAACTAGCAGTAGAAACCTCTAAAAGGGGGCAGCAGCATGTTGTTAACTAGCAGTGGAAACCTCTAAAAGGGGGCAGCAGCATGTTAACTAGCAGTAGAAACCTCTAAAAGGGGTCAGCAGCATGTTGTTAACTAGCAGTAGAAACCTCTAAAAGGGGTCAGCAGCATGTTGTTAACTAGCAGTAGAAACATCTATAAGGGGTCAGCAGCATGTTGTTAACTAGCAGTAGAAACCTCTAAAAGGGGTCAGCAGCATGTTGTTAACTAGCAGTAGAAACCTCTAAAAGGGGTCAGCAGCATGCTGTTAACTAGCAGTAGAAACCTCTAAAAGGGGTCAGCAGCATGTTGTTAACTAGCAGTAGAAACCTCTAAAAGGGGTCAGCAGCATGCTGTTAACTAGCAGTAGAAACCTCTAAAAGGGGTCAGCAGCATGTTGTTAACTAGCAGTAGAAACCTCTATAAGGGGGCAGCAGCATGTTAACTAGCAGTAGAAACCTCTATAAGGGGTCAGCAGCATGTTGTTAACTAGCAGTAGAAACCTCTATAAGGGGGCAGCAGCATGTTGTTAACTAGCAGTAGAAACCTTTATAAGGGGGCAGCAGCATGTTGTTAACTAGCAGTAGAAACCTCTATAAGGGGTCAGCAGCATGTTGTTAACTAGCAGTAGAAACCTCTAAAAGGGGTCAGCAGCATGTTAACTAGCAGTAGAAACCTCTAAAAGGGGGCAGCAGCATGTTAACTAGCAGTAGAAACCTCTAAAAGGGGTCAGCAGCATGTTGTTAACTAGCAGTAGAAACCTCTATAAAGGGGCAGCAGCATGTTAACTAGCAGTAGAAACCTCTAGAAGGGGTCAGCAGCATGTTGTTAACTAGCAGTAGAAACCTCTAAAAGGGGTCAGCAGCATGTTGTTAACTAGCAGTAGAAACCTCTATAAAGGGGCAGCAGCATGTTAACTAGCAGTAGAAACCTCTAAAATGGGGCAGCAGCATGTTAACTAGCAGTAGAAACCTCTATAAGGGGTAAGCAGCATGTTGTTAACTAGCAGTAGAAACCTCTAAAAGGGGTCAGCAGCATGTTGTTAACTAGCAGTAGAAACCTCTAAAAGGGGTCAGCAGCATGTTAACTAGCAGTAGAAACCTCTAAAAGGGGTCATCAGCATGTTGTTAACTAGCAGTAGAAACCTATATAAGGGATCAGCAGCATGTTGCTAACTAGCAGTAGAAACCTCTAAAAGGGGTCAGCAGCATGTTGTTAACTAGCAGTAGAAACCTCTAAAAGGGGTCAGCAGCATGTTGTTAACTAGCAGTAGAAACCTCTAAAAGGGGTCAGCAGCATGTTGTTAACTAGCAGTAGAAACCTCTAAAAGGGGTCAGCAGCATGTTAACTAGCAGTAGAAACCTCTATAAGGGGTCAGCAGCATGTTGTTAACTAGCAGTAGAAACCTCTAAAAGGGGTCAGCAGCATGTTGTTAACTAGCAGTAGAAACCTCTAGAAGGGGTCAGCAGCATGTTGTTAACTAGCAGTAGAAACCTCTAAAAGGGGGCAGCAGCATGTTGTTAACTAGCAGTGGAAACCTCTAAAAGGGGGCAGCAGCATGTTAACTAGCAGTAGAAACCTCTAAAAGGGGTCAGCAGCATGTTGTTAACTAGCAGTAGAAACCTCTAAAAGGGGTCAGCAGCATGTTGTTAACTAGCAGTAGAAACATCTATAAGGGGTCAGCAGCATGTTGTTAACTAGCAGTAGAAACCTCTAAAAGGGGTCAGCAGCATGTTGTTAACTAGCAGTAGAAACCTCTAAAAGGGGTCAGCAGCATGCTGTTAACTAGCAGTAGAAACCTCTAAAAGGGGTCAGCAGCATGTTGTTAACTAGCAGTAGAAACCTCTAAAAGGGGTCAGCAGCATGCTGTTAACTAGCAGTAGAAACCTCTAAAAGGGGTCAGCAGCATGTTGTTAACTAGCAGTAGAAACCTCTATAAGGGGTCAGCAGCATGTTGTTAACTAGCAGTAGAAACCTCTAAAAGGGGTCAGCAGCATGTTAACTAGCAGTAGAAACCTCTATAAGGGGTCAGCAGCATGTTGTTAACTAGCAGTAGAAACCTCTAAAAGGGGTCAGCAGCATGTTGTTAACTAGCAGTAGAAACCTCTAAAAGGGGTCAGCAGCAAGTTAACTAGCAGTAGAAACCTCTATAAGGGGTCAGCAGCATGTTGTTAACTAGCAGTAGAAACCTCTATAAGGGGTCAGCAGCATGTTAACTAGCAGTAGAAACCTCTAAAAGGGGTCAGCAGCATGTTGTTAACTAGCAGTAGAAACCTCTAAAAGGGGTCAGCAGCATGTTGTTAACTAGCAGTAGAAACCTCTAAAAGGGGTCAGCAGCATGTTGTTAACTAGCAGTAGAAACCTCTATAAGGGGTCAGCAGCATGTTGTTAACTAGCAGTAGAAACCTCTAGAAGGGGTCAGCAGCATGTTAACTAGCAGTAGAAACCTCTATAAGGGGTCAGCAGCATGTTGTTAACTAGCAGTAGAAACCTCTAAAAGGGGTCAGCAGCATGTTAACTAGCAGTAGAAACCTCTAAAAGGGGTCAGCAGCATGTTGTTAACTAGAAGTAGAAACCTCTAAAAGGGGGCAGCAGCATGTTGTTAACTAGCAGTAGAAACCTCTAAAAGGGGTCAGTAGCATGTTGCTAACTAGCAGTAGAAACCTCTAAAAGGGGTCAGCAGCATGTTGTTAACTAGCAGTAGAAACCTCTAAAAGGGGGCAGCAGCATGTTAACTAGCAGTAGAAACCTCTATAAGGGGTCAGCAGCATGTTAACTAGCAGTGGAAACCTCTATAAGGGATCAGCAGCATGTTGTTAACTAGCAGTAGAAACCTCTATAAGGGGTCAGCAGCATGTTGTTAACTAGCAGTAGAAACCTCTAAAAGGGGTCAGCAGCATGTTGTTAACTAGCAGTAGAAACCTCTATAAGGGGTCAGCAGCATGTTGCTAACTAGCAGTAGAAACCTCCAAAAGGGGTCAGCAGCATGTTGTTAACTAGCAGTAGAAACCTCTATAAGGGGTCAGCAGCATGTTGTTAACTAGCAGTAGAAACCTCTAAAAGGGGTCAGCAGCATGTTGTTAACTAGCAGTAGAAACCTCTAAAAAGGGGTCAGCAGCATGTTGTTAACTAGCAGTAGAAACCTCTAAAAGGGGTCAGCAGCATGTTGTTAACTAGCAGTAGAAACCTCTAAAAGGGGTCAGCAGCATGTTGTTAACTAGCAGTAGAAACCTCTAAAAGGGGTCAGCAGCATGTTGTTAACTAGCAGTAGAAACCTCTAGAAGGGGTCAGCAGCATGTTAACTAGCAGTAGAAACCTCAATAAGGGATCAGCAGCATGTTGTTAACTAGCAGTAGAAACCTCTAAAAGGGGTCAGCAGCATGTTAACTAGCAGTAGAAACCTCTAAAAGGGGGCAGCAGCATGTTAACAAGCAGTAGAAACCTCTAAAAGGGATCAGCAGCATGTTGCTAACTAGCAGTAGAAACCTCTAAAAGGGGTCAGCAGCATGTTGTTAACTAGCAGTAGAAACCTCTAAAAGGGATCAGCAGCATGTTGCTAACTAGCAGTAGAAACCTCTAAAAGGGGTCAGCAGCATGTTGTTAACTAGCAGTAGAAACCTCTAAAAGGGGTCAGAAGCATGTTAACTAGCAGTAGAAACCTCTATAAGGTGTCAGCAGCATGTTGTTAACTAGCAGTAGAAACCTCTAAAAGGGGTCAGCAGCATGTTGTTAACTAGCAGTAGAAACCTCTAAAACGGGTCAGCAGCATGTTGTTAACCAGCAGTAGAAACCTCTAAAAGGGGTCAGCAGCATGTTGTTAACTAGCAGTATAAACCTCTAAAATGGGTCAGCAGCATGTTGTTAACTAGCAGTAGAAACCTCTAAAAGGGGTCAGCAGCATGTTAACTAGCAGTAGAAACCTCTAAAAGGGGTCAGCAGCATGTTGTTAACTAGCAGTAGAAACTTCTAGAAGGGGTCAGCAGCATGTTGTTAACTAGCAGTAGAAACCTCTAAAAGGGGGTCAGCAGCATGTTGTTAACTAGCAGTAGAAACCTCTAAAAGGGGTCAGCAGCATGTTAACTAGCAGTAGAAACCTCTAAAAGGGGGTCAGCAGCATGTTGTTAACTAGCAGTAGAAACCTCTAAAAGGGGGCAGCAGCATGTTAACTAGCAGTAGAAACCTCTATAAGGGGGCAGCAGCATGTTGCTAACTAGCAGTAGAAACCTCTATAAGGGGTCAGCAGCATGTTGTTAACTAGCAGTAGAAACCTCTAAAAGGGGTCAGCAGCATGTTGTTAACCAGCAGTAGAAACCTCTAAAAGGGGTCAGCAGCATGTTGTTAACTAGCAGTATAAACCTCTAAAATGGGTCAGCAGCATGTTGTTAACTAGCAGTAGAAACCTCTAAAAGGGGTCAGCAGCATGTTAACTAGCAGTAGAAACCTCTAAAAGGGGTCAGCAGCATGTTGTTAACTAGCAGTAGAAACTTCTAGAAGGGGTCAGCAGCATGTTGTTAACTAGCAGTAGAAACCTCTAAAAGGGGGTCAGCAGCATGTTGTTAACTAGCAGTAGAAACCTCTAAAAGGGGGCAGCAGCATGTTAACTAGCAGTAGAAACCTCTAAAAGGGGTCAGCAGCATGTTAACTAGCAGTAGAAACCTCTAAAAGGGGGTCAGCAGCATGTTGTTAACTAGCAGTAGAAACCTCTAAAAGGGGGCAGCAGCATGTTAACTAGCAGTAGAAACCTCTATAAGGGGGCAGCAGCATGTTAACTAGCAGTAGAAACCTTTATAAGGGGGCAGCAGCATGTTGTTAACTAGCAGTAGAAACCTCTATAAGGGGTCAGCAGCATGTTGCTAACTAGCAGTAGAAACCTCTATAAGGGGGCAGCAGCATGTTGTTAACTAGCAGTAGAAACCTCTAAAAGGGGTCAGCAGCATGTTAACTAGCAGTAGAAACCTCTATAAGGGGGCAGCAGCATGTTAACTAGCAGTAGAAACCTCTATAAGGGGTCAGCAGCATGTTGTTAACTAGCAGTAGAAACCTCTAAAAGGGGTCAGCAGCATGTTAACTAGCAGTAGAAACCTCTAAAAGGGGGCAGCAGCATGTTAACTAGCAGTAGAAACCTCTAAAAGGGGTCAGCAGCATGTTGTTAACTAGCAGTAGAAACCTCTATAAAGGGGCAGCAGCATGTTAACTAGCAGTAGAAACCTCTATAAGGGGTAAGCAGCATGTTGTTAACTAGCAGTAGAAACCTCTAAAAGGGGTCAGCAGCATGTTGTTAACTAGCAGTAGAAACCTCTAAAAGGGGTCAGCAGCATGTTGTTAACTAGCAGTAGAAACCTCTAAAAGGGGTCAGCAGCATGTTGTTAACTAGCAGTAGAAACCTCTAAAAGGGGTCAGCAGCATGTTGTTAACTAGCAGTAGAAACCTCTAAAAGGGGTCAGCAGCATGTTGTTAACTAGCAGTAGAAACCTCTAAAAGGGGTCAGCAGCATGTTGTTAACTAGCAGCAGAAACCTCTAAAAGGGGTCAGCAGCATGTTGTTAACTAGCAGTAGAAACCTCTAAAAGGGGGCAGCAGCATGTTGTTAACTAGCAGTAGAAACCTCTATAAGGGGGCAGCAGCATGTTAACTAGCAGTAGAAACCTCTAAAAGGGGTCAGCAGCATGTTGTTAACTAGCAGTAGAAACCTCTATAAGGGGGCAGCAGCATGTTAACTAGCAGTAGAAACCTCTAAAAGGGGTCAGCAGCAAGTTGTTAACTAGCAGTAGAAACCTCTAGAAGGGGTCAGCAGCATGTTGTTAACTAGCAGTAGAAACCTCTAAAAGGGGTCAGCAGCATGTTGTTAACTAGCAGTAGAAACCTCTAAAAGGGGTCAGCAGCATGTTGTTAACTAGCAGTAGAAACCTCTATAAGGGAGCAGCATGTTGTTAACTAGCAGTAGAAACCTCTAAAAGGGGTCAGCAGCATGTTGTTAACTAGCAGTAGAAACCTCTATAAGGGATCAGCAGCATGTTGTTAACTAGCAGTAGAAACCTCTAAAAGGGGGCAGCAGCATGTTGTTAACTAGCAGTAGAAACCTCTAAAAGGGGTCAGCAGCATGTTAACTAGCAGTAGAAACCTCTATAAGGGGTCAGCAGCATGTTAACTAGCAGTAGAAACCTCTAAAAGGGGGTCAGCAGCATGTTGTTAACTAGCAGTAGAAACCTCTAAAAGGGGGCAGCAGCATGTTAACTAGCAGTAGAAACCTCTATAAGGGGGCAGCAGCATGTTAACTAGCAGTAGAAACCTTTATAAGGGGGCAGCAGCATGTTGTTAACTAGCAGTAGAAACCTCTATAAGGGGTCAGCAGCATGTTGCTAACTAGCAGTAGAAACCTCTATAAGGGGGCAGCAGCATGTTGTTAACTAGCAGTAGAAACCTCTAAAAGGGGTCAGCAGCATGTTAACTAGCAGTAGAAACCTCTATAAGGGGGCAGCAGCATGTTAACTAGCAGTAGAAACCTCTATAAGGGGTCAGCAGCATGTTGTTAACTAGCAGTAGAAACCTCTAAAAGGGGTCAGCAGCATGTTAACTAGCAGTAGAAACCTCTAAAAGGGGGCAGCAGCATGTTAACTAGCAGTAGAAACCTCTAAAAGGGGTCAGCAGCATGTTGTTAACTAGCAGTAGAAACCTCTATAAAGGGGCAGCAGCATGTTAACTAGCAGTAGAAACCTCTATAAGGGGTAAGCAGCATGTTGTTAACTAGCAGTAGAAACCTCTAAAAGGGGTCAGCAGCATGTTGTTAACTAGCAGTAGAAACCTCTAAAAGGGGTCAGCAGCATGTTGTTAACTAGCAGTAGAAACCTCTAAAAGGGGTCAGCAGCATGTTGTTAACTAGCAGTAGAAACCTCTAAAAGGGGTCAGCAGCATGTTGTTAACTAGCAGTAGAAACCTCTAAAAGGGGTCAGCAGCATGTTGTTAACTAGCAGTAGAAACCTCTAAAAGGGGTCAGCAGCATGTTGTTAACTAGCAGCAGAAACCTCTAAAAGGGGTCAGCAGCATGTTGTTAACTAGCAGTAGAAACCTCTAAAAGGGGGCAGCAGCATGTTGTTAACTAGCAGTAGAAACCTCTATAAGGGGGCAGCAGCATGTTAACTAGCAGTAGAAACCTCTAAAAGGGGTCAGCAGCATGTTGTTAACTAGCAGTAGAAACCTCTATAAGGGGGCAGCAGCATGTTAACTAGCAGTAGAAACCTCTAAAAGGGGTCAGCAGCAAGTTGTTAACTAGCAGTAGAAACCTCTAGAAGGGGTCAGCAGCATGTTGTTAACTAGCAGTAGAAACCTCTAAAAGGGGTCAGCAGCATGTTGTTAACTAGCAGTAGAAACCTCTAAAAGGGGTCAGCAGCATGTTGTTAACTAGCAGTAGAAACCTCTATAAGGGAGCAGCATGTTGTTAACTAGCAGTAGAAACCTCTAAAAGGGGTCAGCAGCATGTTGTTAACTAGCAGTAGAAACCTCTATAAGGGATCAGCAGCATGTTGTTAACTAGCAGTAGAAACCTCTAAAAGGGGGCAGCAGCATGTTGTTAACTAGCAGTAGAAACCTCTAAAAGGGGTCAGCAGCATGTTAACTAGCAGTAGAAACCTCTATAAGGGGTCAGCAGCATGTTAACTAGCAGTAGAAACCTCTAAAAGGGGCAGCAGCATGTTGTTAACTAGCAGTGGAAACCTCTAAAAGGGGGCAGCAGCATGTTAACTAGCAGTAGAAACATCTATAAGGGGTCAGCAGCATGTTGTTAACTAGCAGTAGAAACCTCTAAAAGGGGTCAGCAGCATGTTGTTAACTAGCAGTAGAAACCTCTAAAAGGGGTCAGCAGCATGTTGTTAACTAGCAGTAGAAACCTCTATAAGGGAGCAGCAGCATGTTAACTAGCAGTAGAAACCTCTAAAAGGGGTCAGCAGCATGTTGTTAACTAGCAGTAGAAACCTCTATAAGGGGTCAGCAGCATGTTAACTAGCAGTAGAAACCTCTAAAAGGGGCAGCAGCATGTTGTTAACTAGCAGTAGAAACCTCTAAAAGGGGTCAGCAGCATGTTGTTAACTAGCAGTAGAAACCTCTAAAAGGGGTCAGCAGCATGTTGTTAACTAGCAGTAGAAACCTCTAAAAGGGGTCAGCAGCATGTTGTTAACTAGCAGTAGAAACCTCTATAAGGGGTCAGCAGCATGTTGTTAACTAGCAGTAGAAACCTCTATAAGGGATCAGCAGCATGTTGTTAACTAGCAGTAGAAACCTCTAAAAGGGGGCAGCAGCATGTTGTTAACTAGCAGTAGAAACCTCTAAAAGGGGTCAGCAGCATGTTAACTAGCAGTAGAAACCTCTATAAGGGATCAGCAGCATGTTGTTAACTAGCGGTAGAAACCTCTAAAAGGGGGCAGCAGCATGTTGTTAACTAGCAGTAGAAACCTCTAAAAGGGGTCAGCAGCATGTTGTTAACTAGCAGTAGAAACCTCTAAAAGGGGTCAGCAGCATGTTGTTAACTAGCAGTAGAAACCTCTAAAAGGGGTCAGCAGCATGTTGTTAACTAGCAGTAGAAACCTCTAAAAGGGGCAGCAGCATGTTGTTAACTAGCAGTAGAAACCTCTAAAAGGGGTCAGCAGCATGTTGTTAACTAGCAGTAGAAACCTCTAAAAGGGGTCAGCAGCATGTTGTTAACTAGCAGTAGAAACCTCTAAAAGGGGTCAGCAGCATGTTGTTAACTAGCAGTAGAAACCTCTATAAGGGGTCAGCAGCATGTTGTTAACTAGCAGTAGAAACCTCTAAAAGGGGTCAGCAGCATGTTGTTAACTAGCAGTAGAAACCTCTAGAAGGGGCAGCAGCATGTTAACTAGCAGTAGAAACCTCTAAAAGGGGCAGCAGCATGTTAACTAGCAGTAGAAACATCTAAAAGGGGTCAGCAGTATGTTGTTAACTAGCAGTAGAAACCTCTAAAAGGGAGCAGCAGCATGTTGTTAACTAGCAGTAGAAACCTCTAAAAGGGGTCAGCAGCATGTTGTTAACTAGCAGTAGAAACCTCTAAAAGGGATCAGCAGCATGTTGCTAACTAGCAGTAGAAACCTCTATAAGGGGTCAGTAGCATGTTGCTAACTAGCAGTAGAAACCTCTAAAAGGGGTCAGCAGCATGTTGTTAACTAGCAGTAGAAACCTCTAAAAGGGGTCAGCAGCAAGTTAACTAGCAGTAGAAACCTCTAAAAGGGGTCAGCAGCAAGTTAACTAGCAGTAGAAACCTCTAAAGTGGGTCAGCAGCATGTTGTTAACTAGCAGTAGAAACCTCTATAAGGGGGCAGCAGCATGTTAACTAGCAGTAGAAACCTCTAAAAGGGGTCAGCAGCATGTTGTCAACTAGCAGTAGAAACCTCTAAAAGGGGTCAGCAGCATGTTGTTAACTAGCAGTAGAAACCTCTATAAGGGGTCAGCAGCATGTTAACTAGCAGTAGAAACCTCTAGAAGGGGTCAGCAGCATGTTGTTAACTAGCAGTAGAAACCTCTAAAAGGGGTCAGCAGCAAGTTAACTAGCAGTAGAAACCTCTAAAAGGGGTCAGCAGCAAGTTAACTAGCAGTAGAAACCTCTAAAGTGGGTCAGCAGCATGTTGTTAACTAGCAGTAGAAACCTCTATAAGGGGGCAGCAGCATGTTAACTAGCAGTAGAAACCTCTAAAAGGGGTCAGCAGCATGTTGTTAACTAGCAGTAGAAACCTCTAAAAGGGGTCAGCAGCATGTTGTTAACTAGCAGTAGAAACCTCTATAAGGGGTCAGCAGCATGTTAACTAGCAGTAGAAACCTCTAGAAGGGGTCAGCAGCATGTTGTTAACTAGCAGTAGAAACCTCTAAAAGGGGTCAGCAGCATGTTGTTAACTAGCAGTAGAAACCTCTAAAAGGGGGCAGCAGCATGTTGTTAACTAGCAGTAGAAACCTCTAAAAGGGGTCAGCAGCATGTTAACTAGCAGTAGAAACCTCTAAAAGGGGTCAGCAGCATGTTAACTAGCAGTAGAAACCTCTAAAAGGGGGCAGCAGCATGTTGTTAACTAGCAGTAGAAACCTCTATAAGGGGTCAGCAGCATGTTAACTAGCAGTAGAAACCTCTATAAGGGGTCAGCAGCATGTTGTTAACTAGCAGTAGAAACCTCTATAAGGGGTCAGCAGCATGTTAACTAGCAGTAGAAACCTCTATAAGGGGTCAGCAGCATGTTAACTAGCAGTATAAACCTCTAAAAGGGGTCAGCAGCATGTTGTTAACTAGCAGTAGAAACCTCTAAAAGGGGTCAGCAGCATGTTGTTAACTAGCAGTAGAAACCTCTATAAGGGATCAGCAGCATGTTGTTAACTAGCAGTAGAAACCTCTAAAAGGGGTCAGCAGCATGTTGTTAACTAGCAGTAGAAACCTCTATAAGGGGTCAGCAGCATGTTAACTAGCAGTAGAAACCTCTATAAGGGATCAGCAGCATGTTGTTAACTAGCAGTAGAAACCTCTAAAAGGGGTCAGCAGCATGTTGTTAACTAGCAGTAGAAACCTCTAAAAGGGGTCAGCAGCATGTTGTTAACTAGCAGTAGAAACCTCTAAAAGGGGTCAGCAGCATGTTAACTAGCAGTAGAAACCTCTATAAGGGGTCAGCAGCATGTTGTTAACTAGCAGTAGAAACCTCTAAAAGGGGGCAGCAGCATGTTAACTAGCAGTAGAAACCTCTAAAAGGGGTCAGCAGCATGTTAACTAGCAGTAGAAACCTCTAAAAGGGGTCAGCAGCATGTTGTTAACTAGCAGTAGAAACCTCTAAAAGGGGTCAGCAGCATGTTGTTAACTAGCAGTATAAACCTCTAAAATGGGTCAGCAGCATGTTGTTAACTAGCAGTAGAAACCTCTATAAGGGGTCAGCAGCATGTTGTTAACTAGCAGTAGAAACCTCTATAAGGGGTCAGCAGCATGTTGTTAACTAGCAGTAGAAACCTCTATAAGGGGTCAGCAGCATGTTAACTAGCAGTAGAAACCTCTAAAAGGGGGCAGCAGCATGTTGTTAACTAGCAGTAGAAACCTCTATAAGGGGTCAGCAGCATGTTGTTAACTAGCAGTAGAAACCTCTATAAGGGGTCAGCAGCATGTTGTTAACTAGCAGTAGAAACCTCTAAAAGGGGTCAGCAGCATGTTAACTAGCAGTAGAAACCTCTAAAAGGGGTCAGCAGCATGTTAACTAGCAGTAGAAACCTCTATAAGGGGGCAGCAGCATGTTAACTAGCAGTAGAAACCTCTATAAGGGGTCAGCAGCATGTTGTTAACTAGCAGTAGAAACCTCTATAAGGGGTCAGCAGCATGTTAACTAGCAGTAGAAACCTCTAAAAGGGGTCAGCAGCATGTTGTTAACTAGCAGTAGAAACCTCTATAAGGGGTCAGCAGCATGTTAACTAGCAGTAGAAACCTCTAAAAGGGGTCAGCAGCATGTTGTTAACTAGCAGTAGAAACCTCTATAAGGGGTCAGCAGCATGTTAACTAGCAGTAGAAACCTCTAAAAGGGGTCAGCAGCATGTTGTTAACTAGCAGTAGAAACCTCTAAAAGGGGTCAGCAGCATGTTGTTAACTAGCAGTAGAAACCTCTATAAGGGGTCAGCAGCATGTTGTTAACTAGCAGTAGAAACCTCTATAAGGGGTCAGCAGCATGTTGTTAACTAGCAGTAGAAACCTCTAAAGTGGGTCAGCAGCATGTTAACTAGCAGTAGAAACCTCTAAAAGGGGTCAGCAGCATGTTGTTAACTAGCAGTAGAAACCTCTATAAGGGGTCAGCAGCATGTTAACTAGCAGTAGAAACCTCTAAAAGGGGTCAGCAGCATGTTGTTAACTAGCAGTAGAAACCTCTATAAGGGGTCAGCAGCATGTTAACTAGCAGTAGAAACCTCTAAAAGGGGTCAGCAGCATGTTGTTAACTAGCAGTAGAAACCTCTAAAAGGGGTCAGCAGCATGTTAACTAGCAGTAGAAACCTCTATAAGGGGTCAGCAGCATGTTGTTAACTAGCAGTAGAAACCTCTAAAAGGGGGCAGCAGCATGTTAACTAGCAGTAGAAACCTCTAAAAGGGGGCAGCAGCATGTTGTTAACTAGCAGTAGAAACCTCTATAAGGGGTCAGCAGCATGTTGTTAACTAGCAGTAGAAACCTCTATAAGGGGTCAGCAGCATGTTGTTAACTAGCAGTAGAAACCTCTATAAGGAGGCAGCAGCATGTTGTTAACTAGCAGTAGAAACCTCTAAAAGGGGTCAGCAGCATGTTGTTAACTAGCAGTAGAAACCTCTATAAGGGGTCAGCAGCATGTTAACTAGCAGTAGAAACCTCTAAAAGGGGGCAGCAGCATGTTGTTAACTAGCAGTAGAAACCTCTAAAAGGGGTCAGCAGCATGTTAACTAGCAGTAGAAACCTCTATAAGGGGTCAGCAGCATGTTAACTAGCAGTAGAAACCTCTATAAGGGGTCAGCAGCATGTTGTTAACTAGCAGTAGAAACCTCTATAAGGGGTCAGCAGCATGTTAACTAGCAGTAGAAACCTCTATAAGGGGTCAGCAGCATGTTAACTAGCAGTAGAAACCTCTAAAAGGGGTCAGCAGCATGTTGTTAACTAGCAGTAGAAACCTCTATAAGGGGTCAGCAGCATGTTAACTAGCAGTAGAAACCTCTATAAGGGATCAGCAGCATGTTGTTAACTAGCAGTAGAAACCTCTAAAAGGGGTCAGCAGCATGTTGTTAACTAGCAGTAGAAACCTCTAAAAGGGGTCAGCAGCATGTTGTTAACTAGCAGTAGAAACCTCTAAAAGGGGTCAGCAGCATGTTAACTAGCAGTAGAAACCTCTATAAGGGGTCAGCAGCATGTTGTTAACTAGCAGTAGAAACCTCTAAAAGGGGGCAGCAGCATGTTAACTAGCAGTAGAAACCTCTAAAAGGGGGCAGCAGCATGTTGTTAACTAGCAGTAGAAACCTCTATAAGGGGTCAGCAGCATGTTGTTAACTAGCAGTAGAAACCTCTATAAGGGGTCAGCAGCATGTTATTAACTAGCAGTAGAAACCTCTATAAGGGGGCAGCAGCATGTTGTTAACTAGCAGTAGAAACCTCTAAAAGGGGTCAGCAGCATGTTGTTAACTAGCAGTAGAAACCTCTATAAGGGGTCAGCAGCATGTTAACTAGCAGTAGAAACCTCTAAAAGGGGGCAGCAGCATGTTGTTAACTAGCAGTAGAAACCTCTAAAAGGGGTCAGCAGCATGTTAACTAGCAGTAGAAACCTCTAAAAGGGGTCAGCAGCATGTTAACTAGCAGTAGAAACCTCTATAAGGGGGCAGCAGCATGTTAACTAGCAGTAGAAACCTCTATAAGGGGTCAGCAGCATGTTGTTAACTAGCAGTAGAAACCTCTATAAGGGGTCAGCAGCATGTTAACTAGCAGTAGAAACCTCTAAAAGGGGTCAGCAGCATGTTGTTAACTAGCAGTAGAAACCTCTATAAGGGGTCAGCAGCATGTTGTTAACTAGCAGTAGAAACCTCTAAAAGGGGTCAGCAGCATGTTGTTAACTAGCAGTAGAAACCTCTAAAAGGGGTCAGCAGCATGTTGTTAACTAGCAGTAGAAACCTCTATAAGGGGTCAGCAGCATGTTAACTAGCAGTAGAAACCTCTATAAGGGGGCAGCAGCATGTTGTTAACTAGCAGTAGAAACCTCTATAAGGGGTCAGCAGCATGTTGTTAACTAGCAGTAGAAACCTCTATAAGGGGTCAGCAGCATGTTATTAACTAGCAGTAGAAACCTCTATAAGGGGGCAGCAGCATGTTGTTAACTAGCAGTAGAAACCTCTAAAAGGGGTCAGCAGCATGTTGTTAACTAGCAGTAGAAACCTCTATAAGGGGTCAGCAGCATGTTAACTAGCAGTAGAAACCTCTAAAAGGGGGCAGCAGCATGTTGTTAACTAGCAGTAGAAACCTCTAAAAGGGGTCAGCAGCATGTTAACTAGCAGTAGAAACCTCTAAAAGGGGTCAGCAGCATGTTAACTAGCAGTAGAAACCTCTATAAGGGGGCAGCAGCATGTTAACTAGCAGTAGAAACCTCTATAAGGGGTCAGCAGCATGTTGTTAACTAGCAGTAGAAACCTCTATAAGGGGTCAGCAGCATGTTAACTAGCAGTAGAAACCTCTAAAAGGGGTCAGCAGCATGTTGTTAACTAGCAGTAGAAACCTCTATAAGGGGTCAGCAGCATGTTGTTAACTAGCAGTAGAAACCTCTAAAAGGGGTCAGCAGCATGTTGTTAACTAGCAGTAGAAACCTCTAAAAGGGGTCAGCAGCATGTTGTTAACTAGCAGTAGAAACCTCTATAAGGGGTCAGCAGCATGTTAACTAGCAGTAGAAACCTCTAAAAGGGGTCAGCAGCATGTTGTTAACTAGCAGTAGAAACCTCTAAAAGGGGTCAGCAGCATGTTGTTAACTAGCAGTAGAAACCTCTATAAGGGGTCAGCAGCATGTTGTTAACTAGCAGTAGAAACCTCTATAAAGGGGCAGCAGCATGTTAACTAGCAGTAGAAACCTCTAAAAGGGGCAGCAGCATGTTAACTAGCAGTAGAAACCTCTAAAAGGGGTCAGCAGCATGTTGTTAACTAGCAGTAGAAACCTCTATAAGGGGTCAGCAGCATGTTAACTAGCAGTAGAAACCTCTATAAAGGGGTCAGCAGCATGTTGTTAACTAGCAGTAGAAACCTCTATAAGGGGTCAGCAGCATGTTAACTAGCAGTAGAAACCTCTATAAGGGGTCAGCAGCATGTTAACTAGCAGTAGAAACCTCTATAAGGGGTCAGCAGCATGTTGTTAACTAGCAGTAGAAACCTCTATAAAGGGGTCAGCAGCATGTTGTTAACTAGCAGTAGAAACCTCTATAAGGGGTCAGCAGCATGTTAACTAGCAGTAGAAACCTCTATAAGGGGTCAGCAGCATGTTAACTAGCAGTAGAAACCTCTATAAGGGGTCAGCAGCATGTTAACTAGCAGTAGAAACCTCTAAAAGGGGTCAGCAGCATGTTAACTAGCAGTAGAAACCTCTAAAAGGGGTCAGCAGCATGTTAACTAGCAGTAGAAACCTCTATAAGGGGTCAGCAGCATGTTGTTAACTAGCAGTAGAAACCTCTAAAAGGGGTCAGCAGCATGTTAACTAGCAGTAGAAACCTCTAAAAGGGGTCAGCAGCATGTTAACTAGCAGTAGAAACCTCTAGAAGGGGTCAGCAGCATGTTAACTAGCAGTAGAAACCTCTATAAGGGGGCAGCAGCATGTTGTTAATTGGAAAGTGGAAAAGGTGTTGCAGACAGAGTTTCACACAGAAGGTGTGAAGTTTGTGTGCCACTCACAGCAAGGGGTGGATGTTAGCTCATAAGTTTGTGGGTGTGTGTGTGTGTGTGTGTGTGTGTGTGTGTGTGTGTGTGTGTGTGTGTGTGTGTGTGTGTGTGTAAGCTCCTAGTCCCCTACTCAGAGCAGCTCCATATAGAACCTACACACACTGAAACACACTACAAACATTGAAGAATGAAGCTTGCCCCTTTTTCTGACAAATTCTTTCAAATGGTAACCAGTGGTGTTTTCTGTCTGTGGTAACCAGTGGTGTTTTCTGTCTGTGGTAACCAGTGGTGTTTTCTGGCTATGGTAACCAGTGGCGTTTTCTGTCTGTGGTAACCAGTGGTGTTTTCTGTCTATGGTAACCAGTGGTGTTTTCTGTCTATGGTAACCAGTGGTGTTTTCTGGCTATGGTAACCAGTGGTGTTTTCTGTCTGTGGTAACCTGTGGTGTTTTCTGTCTATGGTAACCAGTGGTGTTTTCTGGCTATGGTAACCAGTGGCGTTTTCTGTCTGTGGTAACCAGTGGTGTTTTCTGTCTGTGGTAACCAGTGGTGTTTTCTGTCTGTGGTAACCAGTGGTGTTTTCTGTCTGTGGTAACCAGTGGTGTTTTCTGGCTATGGTAACCAGTGGTGTTTTCTGTCTGTGGTAACCAGTGGTGTTTTCTGTCTGTGGTAACCAGTGGTGTTTTCTGTCTGTGGTAACCAGTGGTGTTTTCTGGCTATGGTAACCAGTGGTGTTTTCTGTCTGTGGTAACCAGTGGTGTTTTCTGTCTGTGGTAACCAGTGGTGTTTTCTGGCTATGGTAACCAGTGGTGTTTTCTGTCTGTGGTAACCAGTGGTGTTTTCTGTCTGTGGTAACCAGTGGTATTTTCTGGCTATGGTAACCAGTGGTGTTTTCTGTCTGTGGTAACCAGTGGTGTTTTCTGTCTGTGGTAACCAGTGGTGTTTTGCATTCTGGCTATGGTAACCAGTAGTGTTTTCTGGCTACGCTAACCAGTGGAGTTTTTTATTTGTAAAAATGTATTTAACCTTTATTTAACCAGGTAGACTAGTTGAGAACACCTTTATTTAACCAGGTAGGCCAGTTTAGAACAATTTCTCATTTACAACTGCGACCTGGCCAAGATAAAGCGTAGCAATTCGACACATACAACAACAACACAGAGTTACACATGGAATAAATAAATAAAACAAAAAGTCTATATACAGTGAGTGCAAATGAGGTAAGATAAGGAAATAAATAGGCCATGGTGGCGAAGTAATTACAATATAGCAATTAAACACTGGATTGGCAGAAGATGAATGTGCAGGTAGAGATCCTGGGGTGCAAAGGAGCAAGATAAATAAATAAATACAGTATGGGGATGAGGTAGGTAGATAGATGGGCTGTTTACAGATGGGCTATGTACAGGTGCAGTGATCTGTAAGCTGCTCTGACAGCTGGTGCTTAAAGCTAGCGAGGGAGATGTGAGTCTCCAGCTTCAGAGATTTTTACAATTCGTTCCAGTCATTGGCAGCAGAGAATTGGAAGGAAAGACGACCAAAGGAGAAATTGGCTTTGGGGGTGACCAGTGAGATATACCTGCTGGAGCAGGTAACCAGTTGTGTTTTCTGTCTGTGGTAACCAGTGGAGTTTTCTGTCTGTGGTAACCAGTGGAGTTCTATGACTATGGTAACCAGTGGAGTTCTCTGGCTATGGTAACCAGTGGAGATCTCTGGCTATGGTAACCAGTGGAGTTCTCTGGTTATGGTAACCAGTGGAGATCTCTGGCTATGGTAACCAGTGGAGATCTCTGGCTATGGTAACCAGTGGAGTTTGTGTTATAGAAATAAAGAACACATTTTATAAAATTACTGAAAAGTAATTCTCCTTACCTGACCACATCTAAAAACAAAGTGATAAGTGAGAATAATTTAGTCCCAACCTACAAGGTGGTCCTGGGTTAATGTCTAAATAACTTTAGTCCCAACCTACAAGGTGGTCCTGGGTTAATGTCTAAAGTACTTTAGTCCCAACCTACAAGGTGGTCCTGGGTTAATGTCTAAATAACTTTAGTCCCAACCTACAAGGTGTTCCTGGGTTAATGTCTAAATAACTTTAGTCCCAACCTACAACGTGGTCCTGGGTTAATGTCTAAATAACTTTAGTCCCAACCTACAAGGTGGTCCTGGGTTAATGTCTAAATAACTTTAGTCCCAACCTACAAGGTGTTCCTGGGTTAATGTCTAAATAACTTTAGTCCCAACCTACAAGGTGTTCCTGGGTTAATGTCTAAAGTACTTTAGTCCCAACCAACAAGGTGTTCCTGGGTTAATGTCTAAAGTACTTTAGTCCCAACCTACAAGGTGTTCCTGGGTTAATGTCTAAATAACTTTAGTCCCAACCTACAAGGTGGTCCTGGGTTAATGTCTAAATAACTTTAGTCCCAACCTACAAGGTGTTCCTGGGTTAATGTCTAAATAACTTTAGTCCCAACCTACAAGGTGTTCCTGGGTTAATGTCTAAAGTACTTTAGTCCCAACCTACAAGGTGTTCCTGGGTTAATGTCTAAAGTACTTTAGTCCCAACCTACAAGGTCCTGGGTTAATGTCTAAATAACTTTAGTCCCAACCTACAAGGTGTTCCTGGGTTAATGTCTAAAGTACTTTCACATGAGATGAAGAAAAAGGAAATATACGATTTCCTTATTTTTCTTTGGAGGATTATTGAACATTTGGAGAGGGGAGGATTATGTCCCAAATGGCCCCCTCATCCCATAGGGCTCTGGTCAAAAGTAGTGCACTATATAGGGAATAGGGTTCAATTTGAGATTTACGGAGAATTTCCTTCCTGTGTGGAAGTCAGGTGAAAATCAGATTATCAACATTCCTCATTGGTGCCTAATGCCCCATCCTGGCCACCGTACAGTCAGGCATGTCTCACAAACACACAACACACACACACACACACACACACACACACACAGAGGAACAGCTTAAAGGAACAAGGCTGCTGTACTGTGAAGAGGAAAGGAAGTATTTCTGCCATCCTTTTAATGTAGGAGATTAGACTTAGGGGAGCTTAACCCCCCACACCCACCCACCCACCAATAAGAGATCACACAATATGTCTGCTCCCCTAGCCTAACTCCCTTCATCAAAAGACAGGAAGAAAGGCAGCAGTCAGAGTTAGAATGAAAGTGTAAAGTTGGGTGGCTGAGCAGTGAGAGTGTTGGAGGGTTGGACTGATCAGATCATCAGGCTATGTGAGCAGTTCTAGCCCCTATGTAATAAACCAGCCTAACACCCTCATATGCCTGACGATCTGTGGCCGCGCCAACCCTCTCCCTCTCCCTCTCCCTCTCCCTCTCCCTCTCCCTCTCCCTCTCTCTCTCTCTCTCCCTCTCTCTCTCTCTCTCTCTCTCTCTCTCTCTCTCTCCCTCTCCCTCCCTCCCTCTCTCTCCCTCCCTCTCTCTCTCTCCCTCTCTCTCTCTCTCTCTCTCTCTCTCTCTCTCTCTCTCTCTCTCTCTCTCTCTCTCTCTCTCTCTCTCTCTCTCTCTCTCTCTCTCTCTCTCTCTCTCTCCCTCTCTCTCTCTCTCTCTCTCCCTCTCTCTCTCTCTCTCTCCCTCTCTCTCTCTCTCCCACTCTCTCCCTCTCCCTCTCCCTCTCCCTCTCCCTCTCCCTCTCTCTCACTATCATTAACTACAGTGCTGCATAGGCTAACCCGGTCTAATGGAGCCAGTGATTACATGGCAGAACATTTAGAAACAACCAGTCAACCTTGACTATCGTACGGAGAGATCTGCAGAAGGGTTGAGTGGAGCTGTGATTGTCTGATCCATCTCAAATGGCACCCTATTCCCTATATAGTGCACTACTTTAGACCAGAGACCCTATTCCCTATGTAGTGCACTACTTTAGACCAGAGCCCTATTCCCTATATAGTGCACTACTTTAGACCAGAGCCCTATTCCCTATATAGTGCACTACTTTAGACCAGAGCCCTATTCCCTATATAGTGCACTACTTTAGACCAGAGACCCTATTCCCTATGTAGTGCACTACTTTAGACCAGAGCCCTATTCCCTATATAGTGCACTACTTTAGACTAGAGCATATTCCCTATATAGTGCACTACTTTAGACTGAGCAACGGGGGGTGCACCATAACGTGAGCCCTGGTCACGGGGGGGTCATTTTGTACACAGTACATGTGTGGGCTCACCACTGCAGCTCAAACAAAGAGCTCTGAACTCAGATTCATTACCCTGATCAGAACGAACAACTCATTACCCCAAAGAGTGATGTTCCCTCTCCAGTCTAGTCCTGGTTACAGAGAGAGGCGGGTAGAAGAGTACAGCTGGGAAGTCTTAACTGAGCTAGATAAAGGACCTACTGTCTGTCTGTCCAGTGTGAGTCTCTAGGCCTCCATGAAAAATGTTCTGCATTTGAACAGTTGTAGCAATGAGACCATCTATCCTACTTGACAAACAGCTGCATTAATGAGACCCTCAATTCCTACTTGACAAACAGCTGTAGCAATGAGACCATCTATCCTACTTGACAAACAGCTGTAGCAACGAGACCATACATTCCTACTTGACAAACAGCTGCATTAATGAGACCCTCCATTCCTACTTGACAAACAGCTGCATTAATGAGACCATCCATTCCTACTTGACAAACAGCTGTAGCAATGAGACCATCCATTCCTACTTGACAAACAGCTGCATTAATGAGACCATCCATTCCTACTTGACAAACAGCTGTAGTAATGAGACCATCCATTCCTACTTGACAAACAGCTGCATTAATGAGACCATCCATTCTTACTTGACAAACAGCTGTAGCAACGAGACCATCCATTCCTACTTGACAAACAGCTGCATCAATGAGACCATCCATTCTTACTTGACAAACAGCTGCATTAATGAGACCATCCATTCCTACTTGACAAACAGCTGTAGTAATGAGACCATCCATTCCTACTTGACAAACAGCTGCATTAATGAGACCATCCATTCTTACTTGACAAACAGCTGTAGCAACGAGACCATCCATTCCTACTTGACAAACAGCTGCATCAATGAGACCATCCATTCTTACTTGACAAACAGCTGCATTAATGAGACCATCCATTCCTACTTGACAAACAGCTGCATTAACGAGACCATCCATTCCTACTTGACAAACAGCTGTAGTAATGAGACCATCCATTCCTACTTGACAAACACAACACATTCACAGCACATAGAGGGAATGGTTAGTGGTTCCTTCACTGGCCAAGTTAGTGCTTTCCTTGGATCTCTTCGTAAAATCTTTCTCATTTTTCTTAATTCCATAATAATAATATATATATATATAATACTGGTCATGAATGAGAGCCAGAATATATCCACAGGCCGTCAAAACCATGCAGCAGCACCAAGACTTACACTAAACCTGCAGATCTCGCCATCAGCAAATGATACAAAATAATATACATAATATAACATGAATATAATAACAACATTATGATGGGTTTGTGAGATAAAATGTCCTGTCTGTCCATTACCCTGCAGAGTAGTGAACATACTGGAGTCACCTGTCTGTAATTCACCCTGCAGAGTAGTGAACATACTAGAGTCACCTGTCTGTAATTCACCCTGCAGAGTAGTGAACATACTAGAGTCACCTGTCTGTAATTCACCCTGCAGAGTAGTGAACATACTAGAGTCACCTGTCTGTAATTCACCCTGCAGAGTAGTGAACATACTAGAGTCACCTGTCTGTAATTCACCCTGCAGAGTAGTGAACATACTAGAGTCACCTGTCTGTAATTCACCCTGCAGAGTAGTGAACATACTAGAGTCACCTGTCTGTAATTCACCCTGCAGAGTAGTGAACATACTAGAGTCACCTGTCTGTAATTCACCCTGCAGAGTAGTGAACATACTAGAGTCACCTGTCTGTAATTCACCCTGCAGAGTAGTGAACATACTAGAGTCACCTGTCTGTAATTCACCCTGCAGAGTAGTGAACATACTAGAGTCACCTGTCTGTAATTCACCCTGCAGAGTAGTGAACATACTAGAGTCACCTGTCTGTAATTCACCCTGCAGAGTAGTGAACATACTAGAGTCACCTGTCTGTAATTCACCCTGCAGAGTAGTGAACATACTAGAGTCACCTGTCTGTAATTCACCCTGCAGAGTAGTGAACATACTAGAGTCACCTGTCTGTAATTCACCCTGCAGAGTAGTGAACATACTAGAGTCACCTGTCTGTAATTCACCCTGCAGAGTAGTGAACATACTAGAGTCACCTGTCTGTAATTCACCCTGCAGAGTAGTGAACATACTAGAGTCACCTGTCTGTAATTCACCCTGCAGAGTAGTGAACATACTAGAGTCACCTGTCTGTAATTCACCCTGCAGAGTAGTGAACATACTAGAGTCACCTGTCTGTAATTCACCCTGCAGAGTAGAGACCATACTAGAGTCCACCACTAGCTGGATTAATGAGACATCAGGGTCCTACTAGCTGGAGTAAAGAGACATCAGGGTACTACTAGCTGGAGTAATGAGACATCAGGGTCCTACTAGCTGGAGTACAGAGACAACAGGGTCCTACTAGCTGGAATAATGAGACATCAGGGTACAACTAGCTGGAGTAATGAGACATCAGGGTCCTACTAGCTGGAGTACTGAGACATCAGGGTACTACTAGCTGGAGTAATGAGACAGAGGCAAACTACTCCTCCAGGACACCTAACACCACCCGATGTCACAGGAAGGCCAAAAAGATCATCAAGGACAACAACCACCCGAGCCACTGCCTGTTCACCCTGCTATCATCCAGAAGGCGAGGTCAGTACAGGTGCATCAAAGCTGGGGCCGAGAGACTGAAAAAACAGCTTCTATCTCAAGGCCATCAGACTGTTAAACAGCCACCACTAACACAGAGAGGCTGCTGCCTACATACAGACATGAAATCATTGGCCACTTTAATAAATGTATGACTAGTCACTTTAACAATGCCACTTTAATAATGTTTGCATATCTTGCATAAATGACCGCATATTTATATAATGTATTTTATACCATCTACTGCATGCCGCTCGGTAGCTCGGTCATCGCTCATCCTTATATTTATATGTACATATTCTTATTCCATCCCTACTTAGAGTTGTATACATTAGGTAGTTGTTGTGGAATTGTTAGATGACTTGTTAGATATTGCTGCACTGTCGGAACTAGAAGCACAAGCATTTTGCTATAACATCTGCTAACATCACTCGCAATAACATCACTGCTAACCATGTGAATGTGACCAATAACATTTGATTTGATTTGAGATGCAGTGGGAAGACCCTAGGCCTTTATGAGATAGCTGTACTACTGGGTAGAGGCACATATCATACTAATAGGGATTACTGGTCAGAGGAGACCTGTGCCTAGTCTGGACAATCAAAGGCATGATGATAAATTACTACACACACACACTAGTGCTTTAAATTCATGCTGACCTTTCGTCATAGTAACCACCATCTCTATTTCTCCTTTCGTCATAGTAACCACCATCTCTATTTCTCCTTTCGTCATGGTAACCACATCTCTATTTCTCCGTTTGTCATAGTAACCACCATCTCTATTTCTCCTTTCGTCATGGTAACCACCATCTCTATTTCTCTGTTTGTCATAGTAACCACCATCTCTATTTCTCCTTTTGTCATAGTAACCACCATCTCTATTTCTCCGTTTGTCATAGTAACCACCATCTCTATTTCTCCTTTTGTCATAGTAACCACCATCTCTATTTCTCCGTTTGTCATAGTAACCACCATCTCTATTTCTCCTTTTGTCATGGTAACCACCATCTCTATTTCTCCTTTTGTCATAGTAACCACCATCTCTATTTCTCCTTTTGTCATGGTAACCACCATCTCTATTTCTCCTTTTGTCATGGTAACCACCATCTCTATTTCTCCTTTCGTCATGGTAACCACCATCTCTATTTCTCCTTTCGTCATGGTAACCACATCTCTATTTCTCCTTTTGTCATGGTAACCACCATCTCTATTTCTCCTTTTGTCATAGTAACCACCATCTCTATTTCTCCTTTCGTCATGGTAACCACATCTCTATTTCTCCGTTTGTCATAGTAACCACCATCTCTATTTCTCCTTTCGTCATGGTAACCACCATCTCTATTTCTCTGTTTGTCATAGTAACCACCATCTCTATTTCTCCTTTTGTCATAGTAACCACCATCTCTATTTCTCCGTTTGTCATAGTAACCACCATCTCTATTTCTCCTTTTGTCATGGTAACCACCATCTCTATTTCTCCGTTTGTCATAGTAACCACCATCTCTATTTCTCCTTTCGTCATGGTAACCACCATCTCTATTTCTCCTTTCGTCATGGTAACCACATCTCTATTTCTCCTTTTGTCATGGTAACCACCATCTCTATTTCTCCTTTTGTCATAGTAACCACCATCTCTATTTCTCCTTTCGTCATGGTAACCACATCTCTATTTCTCCGTTTGTCATAGTAACCACCATCTCTATTTCTCCTTTCGTCATGGTAACCACCATCTCTATTTCTCTGTTTGTCATAGTAACCACCATCTCTATTTCTCCTTTTGTCATAGTAACCACCATCTCTATTTCTCCGTTTGTCATAGTAACCACCATCTCTATTTCTCCTTTTGTCATAGTAACCACCATCTCTATTTCTCCGTTTGTCATAGTAACCACCATCTCTATTTCTCCTTTTGTCATGGTAACCACCATCTCTATTTCTCCTTTTGTCATAGTAACCACCATCTCTATTTCTCCTTTTGTCATAGTAACCACCATCTCTATTTCTCCTTTCGTCATAGTAACCACCATCTCTATTTCTCCTTTTGTCATAGTAACCACCATCTCTATTTCTCCTTTTGTCATGGTAACCACCATCTCTATTTCTCTGTTTGTCATAGTAACCACCATCTCTATTTCTCCTTTTGTCATAGTAACCACCATCTCTATTTCTCCTTTCATCATGGTAACCACTCTATTTCTCCAGTTGTCATGGTAACCACCATCTCTATTTCTCCTTTCGTCATAGTAACCACCATCTCTATTTCTCCGTTTGTCATGTTAACCACCATCTCTATTTCTCCGTTTGTCATGGTAACCACTCTATTTCTCCTTTTGTCATGGTAACCACCATCTCTATTTCTCTGTTTGTCATGGTAACCACCATCTCTATTTCTCTGTTTGTCATGGTAACCACCATCTCTATTTCAACAACAAATGTGACGGTGACAAACAGTCAGGGTTTCTTTTATAAAGATCATTTTTAACACAGCAGCAGTAACGCCTCAGTGGTTTTCATCTCAAAGACAAGGAACCAATCAGCTAGATGAAAGGTTTCCTAATTACATTACTGCGATAATATATCAGTGCTGTTTTAAAATGATTACGTCTCCACTTGTTGGAGTGCAGGAGTGGGAGGCAGGCAAAGAGGTTCTTTGAATGTATCTCCAAATGGCATGCTATTCCCTTTAGTAGTCCACTCCTTTTTAAAACCGGGTGCCCACATGGCTTATAGGGAGTAGGTTGCCAGTTGGGGACCTACATTTACATTATTATCTTATTTACATTATCTACATTTATATTCCCTATGTCTTATTAACTCTTATGAATCACATTGATCATTCCAGTCTGACAGCGTTTAGTATCTGTCCACGAGTCTGGAAGAATTTTGACATTACATCCATCTTAAGCTTCGTGGTATACACTGACTTCGTAATACATCTCTGTTTGGAAAATGGGAAACGGCGTAATGTCTGAAACACGGCATTCCACGAGTGTCATAATTGGCAAGGAGACACACTTGTTAGCGGTTCAAGATTATTATTATTATTTTTTTTTTATAAACATAACTCCCACATGATGCACGTACAACCCCAAACCTTGATTAACTCAGCCACACAAACCTTGTTTAAGCCAGCTAACCAAACCTTGTTGAACCCAGACACCCACAGCCACCCACACCTTGATTAACCCAGCCAACCACACTCTAATAATCTAACCAAGGGATTAGGTGTGTGTGTGTGTTCAGAATGGAGAATCCAAGGAGAAGCATTGGATGTCTACAGAATGTAAAATAGCTCCAATCTCGTTGGGAACTGAGGTAGGATCGGTGCTATGTTGTGTTAGTATTTTTCATTGATGGCGCTGGTGCTCCCGACTTTAAAACGTTAGGAGCACAACGTCAAATTTAGGAGCACCAAAAATATATATATTTTCTAATCAATTAAGATTTAGCCTATGTGAATTCCAGCTACTTCTGAAGCACATGTTGTACACTAGAAACTAATATGTAACCCTACAAATAAAATGTATTTATTATAAAAAGCTAAAATGTTTATACAAATACCTGTCATTAAAGTTTAAAAGTAATTTGTGTCATTTTATGTTTCTACATGATGTAAAAGTACTATTTTTTCAATTGAGATGCATTATATTGAAAATTGTACACTGTCACTTTAAGAGCGTCAAGTTTACTAAGATGATATTTAAGAGATCTGTCTTTCATTCATTCCTATGATCATTGATCCCATCCCTTTCTGTGCCCTCAAATGTTTGGATACACTGGTACAGTTACCAGGTGGTTAGCTAGCAGTAATGGTCCAAGCAGGACGCTAACGACCTCGCTCTGAAACAACACTACAGTAAAGCCTTATCATTACAACAATAATATATATATATATACAGAGAGAGAGAGAGAGAGAGAGACAGAGAGAGAGACAGAGACAGAGATAGAGAGAGACAGAGAGAGAGAGAGAGAGAGAGAGAGAGAGAGAGAGAGAGACAGAGAGAGAGAGAGAGAGAGACAGAGAGAGAGACAGAGACAGAGAGAGAGCGAGAGAGAGAGAGACAGACAGACAGACAGACAGACAGACAGACAGACAGACAGACAGACAGACAGACAGACAGACAGAGAAAGAGAGAGTGAGAGAGAGACAGAGAGAGACAGAGAGAGAGAGAGAGAGAGAGAGACACAGACAGACAGACAGACAGACAGAGAAAAAGAGAGTGAGAGAGAGACAGAGAGAGACAGAGAGAGAGAGAGACAGACAGACAGACAGACAGACAGACAGACAGACAGACAGACAGACAGACAGACAGACAGACAGACAGAGAAAGAGAGAAAGAGAGAGAGAGAGACAGACAGACAGACAGACAGACAGACAGACATACAGAGAGAGAGACAGACAGACAGACAGACAGACAGACAGACAGACAGACAGACAGACAGACAGACAGACAGACAGACAGACAGACAGACAGACAGACAGACAGACAGACAGACAGACAGATAGAGAGAGAGAGAGAGAGAGAGAGAGTACATTTTTTTGTCACTAAAGGTTTCCATCCAATTGGCGACCAATTTCATGACTATTCTAGAATGTGAATTTCCCCCACCATACACAGTACCAGTCAAAAGTTTGGACATACCTACTCATTCAAGGGTTTTTATTTATTTATTTTTTACCATTTTCTACATTGTAGAATAATAGTGAAGACATCACAACTATGAAATAGCACTGTTAAACAAATCCAAATATATTTTAGATTCTTAAAGTAGCCACCCTTTGCTTTGATGACAGCTTTGTACACTCTTGGCATTCTCTCAACCAGCTTCATGAGGAATGCTTTTCCAACAGTTTTGAAGGAGTTCCCACATATACTGAGCACTTTCCTTCACTCTGTGGTCCAACTCATCTCAAACCATCTCAATTGGGTTGAGGTCAGGGGATTGTGGAGACCAGGTTATCTGATGCAGCACTCCGTCACGCTCCTTCTTGGTCAAATAGTCCTTACATAGCCTGAAAGTGTTTTGTATCATTGTCCTGTTGAAAAACAAATTATAGTTCCACTAAGCCCAAACCAGATGGGATGGAATATCACTGCAGAATGCTGTTGAAGCCATGCTGGTTAAGTGTGCCTTGAATTCTAAATAAATCACAGACAATGTCACCAGCAAAGCACCCTCACACCTCCTCCTCCATGCTTCACGGTGGGAACCCCACATGCAGAGATCATCCGTTCACCTACTCTGCGTCTAACAAAGACAAATCTCAAATTTGTACTCATCAGACCAAAGGACAGATTTCTACCGGTCTAATGTCCATTGCTTGTGTTTCTTGGCCCAAGCAAGTCTCTTATTATTATTGGTGTCCTTTAGTAGTGGGTTCTTTGCAGCAATTCGACCATGAAGACCTGATTCACACAGTCTCCTCTGAACAGTTGATGGTGAGATGTTTCTGTTACTTGAACTCTGTGAAGCGTTTATCTGGGCAGCAAGAGGCTTGTAACTAATGATGCTTATCCTCTGCAGCAGAGTTAACTCTGGGTCTTCCTTTCCTATGGCATTCCTCAAGAGAGCCAGTTTCATCATAGCCCTTGATGGTTTTTGTGACTGCACTTGAAGAAACATTAAAAGTTCTTGAAATGTTCCAGATTGACTGACCTTCACGTCTTAAAGTAATGATGGACTGTCATTTCTCTTTGCTTATTTGAGATGTTCTTGCCATAATGTGGACTTGGTCTTTTACCAAATAGGGCTATCTTCTGTATACCACCCCCCTACCTTGTCACAACACAACTGACTGGCTCAAACGCATTAAGAAAGAAAGAAATTCCACAAATGTACTTTTAACAAGGCACACCTGTTAATTGAAATGCATTCCAGGTGACTACCTCATTAAGCTGGTTGAGAGAATGCCAAGAGTGTGCAAAGCTGTCATCAAGGCAAAGGGTGGTTAATTTAAAGAATCCCAAAATATAAAATATATTTTGATTTGTTGAACACTTTTTTGGTTACTACATGATTCCATATGTGTTATTTCATAGTTTTGATGTCTTCACTATTATTCTACAATGTAGAAAATAGTCAAAAATAAAGAAAAACCCAGGAAAGAATAGGTGTGTACAGTATGTTTCCATCATATTGACCTGTTGTAGATAAAAGTCTGTGTGTGATGACGTAGGGCACAAAAAAATACCATTTGAGGTTAAATTCCCGTGTACCGAATAACAAATACCTTTAAATAGTTTTTCATCGCATTTTAAACTCTACTGATGGTTTTCTCACAAACAAAACATCATTGCATTGTATAGCGAGTGTGTCCACTCTGGTATTAACACATGGGCTCAAGCCAACAGCTGGCAGATACAATGTACAGGGAGGGTGTAGCCTACATAATGAGATTATTATGGACAAAAGAGCGCGATTATTTTTATTTGACAAATGGCATCATGTCACCGGAACCCTCAATATTTCTTGGAAAGTGTCAAGCTCGTCACCGTGCACTTTCACCACCCTGTGAAGCTCATCACCGTGCACTTTCACCACCCTGTGAAGCTCATCACCGTGCACTTTCACCACCCTGTGAAGCTCATCACCGTGCACTTTCACCACCCTGTGAAGCTCATCACCGTGCACTTTCACCACCCTGTGAAGCTCGTCACCGTGCACTTTCACCACCCTGTGAAGCTCATCACCGTGCACTTTCACCACCCTGTGAAGCTCATCACCGTGCACTTTCACCACCCTGTGAAGCTCGTCACCGTGCACTTTCACCACCCTGTGAAGCTCATCACCGTGCACTTTCACCACCCTGTGAAGCTCATCACCGTGCACTTTCACCACCCTGTGAAGCTTGTCACCGTGCACTTTCACCACCC
>NC_048583.1:64136253-64143753 GCF_013265735.2 Oncorhynchus mykiss
GGAGTAGCAGTAGTAGTGATAGTAGTAATAGTGACAGTAATAGTAATGTCAAAAGTAGTAGTAGTAGTAGAAGTAATAGTAGTAGCAGTAGTAGTAGTAATAGTAGTAGAAGTAATAGTAGTAGCAGTAGTAGTAGTAGTAGTAGTAGTAGTAGTAGTAGTAGTAGTAGTAGTAGTAGTAGTAGTAGTAGTAGTAGTAATAGTAGTAGTAGTAGTAGTAGTAGTAGTAGTAGTAGTAGTAGTAGTGGTAGCAGTAGTAGTAGTAGTAGTAGTAGTAGTAGTAGTAGTAGTAGTAGTAGTAGTAGTAGAAGTAGTAGTAGCAGTAGTAGTAGTAGTAGGAGTAGCAGTAGTGGTAGTAGTAGTAGTAGTAGTAGTAGTAGTAGTGATAGTAATAGTAAAGTCAAAAGTATTAGTAGGTGGAGCAGAGTACAGTAAAATGGAGTGATATACAGTAAAATGGAGTGATAATACAATAATATGGAGTTAAATACAGTACTATAGAGTTAAATACAGTACTTGGGATACTGTAGCTGTAACAGGATGTAAACTCTGACTGGCAACAGCTGACCAATCACCGTGGCAAATAAAATCATTAAAAAACATCAGTGTTTTCTTTTATGGCATTAGTGCCAGTGTCTGTGTGTAATTATATTCAGGCTTCTGCTTTAAAGATTGTAACACATTAAATTGGTTGAGTGTCTAAGACGAATCAGAGGATGAAGGATCCATGGACCCTATTCCCTAACACTACATTTGGCCAGTGTCTGTATAGGGTGCCTGAGTCATCCTCTATTCCTCCACCCTTCTGACTACAAATATAACAGGCTCCATCTGAACACATCTCACCCTCACCAACCCTGACCCAGTCATCTTTATAGAGAGTTGGGCCAATGCGGTTTCTGTCTGAATGTTCCCGAGACCATTTTCTCCTCCGTAGCCTTTGTTTCCATGTTGTGCCATTTATTTCTGCTCGTTTAAATTTTTTTATTTTTTTTAAACCTATGAAGATGTCCAGTGAAAGTAGATATGCGATATGTTGTCGCCACAAAAGAGTACAGACTTTCACATACATTATCCTAAACACTAAAAACATCTTCAATTCGCTGCTCTGTTTTGATTTGTTTACAGCAGGTCACTTCAGAGGGAACTGTCGGAGGAGGCACTGTCGTATTGGTACATTGCTGACATTTAGAGAGTAAAGGAACTAACATGGCAGGCGTTCTAAGAGCTCATCTGTAGCTTCCACACCGTTCTTCTCCTCTCTCCCTCCCCTCTTCTCAGGATCCTTGTTCCTCAGTTTGACTAGCTAGCATGATGGACACTTATGAAAGAGAGAGAGACAGAGAGACAGAGTAGTGAGAGTAGTAGAGAGAGAGAGAAGGGGGGTAGTAGAGAGAGAGAGAAAGAGAGAGCGAGAGAGAGAGAGGGGGGAGGGTAGTAGAGATAGAGACAGAGAGACAGAGTAGTGAGAGTAGTAGAGAGAGAGAGAAGGGGGGTAGTAGAGAGAGAAAGAGAGAGAGAGAGAGAGAGAGGGGGGAGGGTAGTAGAGATAGAGACAGAGAGACAGAGTAGTGAGAGTAGTAGAGAGAGAGAGAAGGGGGGTAGTAGAGAGAGAGAGAAGGAGAGAGAGAGAGAGAGAGAGAGAGAGAGGGGAGGGTAGTAGAGATAGAGACAGAGAGACAGAGAGAAAGGGGGGGTAGTAGAGAGAGAGACAGAGAGACAGAAAGAGAAGGGAGGGTAGTAGAGACAGAGAGAGAAGGGATGGTAGTAGAGAGAGAGAAAGAGAAAGGGAGGGGAGGGTAGTAGAGAGAGAGAAAGAGAGAGAGGGGAGGGGAGGGTAGTAGAGAGAGCGAGACAGAGAGCTCTTGAGAGGTAGCATACAGAGAACCACCCTTGAGAGTTACAAATTGTTCTACACAGATAAGAGGGAATCCAAACAGTGAGGGAGAGAGAGAAAGAGACACTCTGTCTGCTCATCACGGAGTCACACACAAAACACCACTACACTTCAAATTCACTGAACACACATCTACACTCTACACAAAACACCACTACACTTCACTCCACAAACAACCCACTGAACACACATCTACACAAAACACCACTACACTTCACTCCACAGACAACCCACTGACCATACATCTACACAAAACACCACTACACTTCACTCCACAGACAACCCACTGACCATACATCTACACAAAACACCACTACACTTCACTCCACAGACAACCCACTGACCATACATCTACACTCTACAGGTTATTTTGCAGGAAGAACAAAATACAATATCAACCAATATGTCCACTACCAATATAACAATCAATCAATCAAATGTATTTATAAAGCCCTTCTTACATCAGCTGATATCTCAAAGTGCTGTACAGAAACCCAGCCTAAAACACCAAACAGCAAGCAATGCAGGTGTAGAAGCACGGTGGCTAGGAAAAACTCCCTAGAAAGGCCAAAACCTAGGAAGAAACCTAGAGAGGAACCAGGCTCTGAGGGGTGGCCAGTCCTCTTCTGGCTGTGCCAGGTGGAGATTATAAACCTAGAGAGGAACCAGGCTCTGAGGGGTGGCCAGTCCTCTTCTGGCTGTGCCGGGTGGAGATTATAAACATAGAGAGGAACCAGGCTCTGAGGGGTGGCCAGTCCTCTTCTGGCTGTGCCGGGTGGAGATTATAAACCTAGAGAGGAACCAGGCTATGAGGGGTGGCCAGTCCTCTTCTGGCTGTGCTGGGTGGAGATTATAAACCTAGAGAGGAACCAGGCTCTGAGGGGTGGCCAGTCCTCTTCTGGCTGTGCCGGGTGGAGATTATAAACCTAGAGAGGAACCAGGCTCTGAGGGGTGGCCAGTCCTCTTCTGGCTGTGCTGGGTGGAGATTATAAACCTAGAGAGGAACCACGCTATGTGGGGTGGCCAGTCCTCTTCTGGCTGTACCGGGTGGAGATTATAAACCTGGAGAGGAACCAGGCTATGTGGGGTGGCCAGTCCTCTTCTGGCTGTACCGGGTGGAGATTATAACAGAACATGGCCAAGATGTTCAAATGTTCATAGATGACCAGCAGGAGATTATAACAGAACATGGCCAAGATGTTCAAATGTTCATAGATGACCAACAGGAGATTATAACAGAACACGGCCAAGATGTTCAAATGTTCATAGATGACCAACAGGAGATTATAACAGAACATGGCCAAGATGTTCAAATGTTCATAGATGACCAACAGGAGATTATAACAGAACATGGCCAAGATGTTAAAATGTTCATAGATGACCAACAGGAGATTATAACAGAACATGGCCAAGATGTTCAAATGTTCATAGATGACCAGCAGGAGATTATAACAGAACATGGCCAAGATGTTCAAATGTTCATAGATGACCAGCAGGAGATTATAACAGAACATGGCCAAGATGTTCAAATGTTCATAGATGACCAACAGGAGATTATAACAGAACATGGCCAAGATGTTCAAATGTTCATAGATGACCAACAGGAGATTATAACAGAACACGGCCAAGATGTTCAAGCGTTCATAGATGACCAACAGGAGATTATAACAGAACATGGCCAAGATGGTCAAATGTTCATAGATGACCAACAGGAGATTATAACAGAACATGGCCAAGATGTTCAAATGTTCATAGATGACCAACAGGAGATTATAACAGAACATGGCCAAGATGTTCAAATGTTCATAGATGACCAACAGGAGATTATAACAGAACATGACCAAGATGTTCAAATGTTCATAGATGACCAACAGGAGATTATAACAGAACACGGCCAAGATGTTCAAATGTTCATAGATGACCAACAGGAGATTATAACAGAACATGGCCAAGATGTTCAAGCGTTCATAGATGACCAACAGGAGATTATAACAGAACATGGCCAAGATGTTCAAGCGTTCATAGATGACCAACAGGGTCAGATAATAATAATCTCAGCAATGTAATGCACTTCTGTCATTGTTATATAATAATGGCATAGACTGATATAACCCAATAGGTGTTTTATTCCATCTATAAATGACACCCAGATCCACTGATGAGTACGAAGTTCCTAACATTACATTTCCCATTAAACTAACTACAGAGTATGACACTACTAAACTAACTACAGTGTGATATTAGTAAACTAACTACAGAGTATGACACTACTAAGCTAACTACAGAGTATGATATTAGTAAACTAACTACAGGGTATGATATTAGTAAACTAACTACAGAGTATGATATTACTAAATTAACTACTGAGTATGATATTACTAAACTAACTACAGAGTATGATATGACTAAATTAACTACAGAGTATGATATGACTAAACTAACTACTGAGTATGATATGACTAAACTAACTACTGAGTATGATATGACTAAACTAACTACAGAGTATGGTTTTACTAAACTAACTACCGAGTATAATATTGCTAAACTAACTACAGAGTATGATTTTACTAAACTAACTACAGAGTATGATGTCACTAAACTAACTAACCTACAGTATGGTCTTACAGTATGCTACTGAACTAACTATTAGTATGGTCTTATAGTATGCTACTGAACTAACTATTAGTATGGTCTTACAGTATGCTACTGAACTATTAGTATGGTCTTACAGTATGCTACTGAACTAACTATTAGTATGGTCTTATAGTATGCTACTGAACTAACTATTAGTATGGTCTTACAGTATGCTACTGAACTATTAGTATGGTCTTACAGTATGCTACTGAACTATTAGTATGGTCTTACAGTATGCTACTGAACTAACTATTAGTATGGTCTTACAGTATGCTACTGAACTATTAGTATGGTCTTACAGTATGCTACTGAACTAACTATTAGTATGGTCTTACAGTATGCTACTGAACTATTAGTATGTTCTTACAGTATGCTACTGAACTATTAGTATGTTCTTACAGTATGCTACTGAACTAACTATTAGTATGGTCTTACAGTATGCTACTGAACTAACTACACTATGGTCTTACAGTATGCTACTGAACTATTAGTATGGTCTTACAGTATGCTACTGAACTATTAGTATGGTCTTACAGTATGCTACTGAACTAACTATTAGTATGGTCTTACAGTATGCTACTGAACTATTAGTATGGTCTTACAGTATGCTACTGAACTAACTATTAGTACGGTCTTACAGTATGCTACTGAACTAACTATTAGTATGGTCTTACAGTATGCTACTGAACTAACTATTAGTATGGTCTTACAGTATGCTACTGAACTATTAGTATGGTCTTACAGTATGCTACTGAACTATTAGTATGGTCTTACAGTATGCTACTGAACTAACTATTAGTATGGTCTTACAGTATGCTACTGAACTATTAGTATGGTCTTACAGTATGCTACTGAACTATTAGTATGGTCTTACAGTATGCTACTGAACTATTAGTATGGTCTTACAGCATGCTACTGAACTAACTACCATCACCATGTCATCTCGTCTATTACCTCTCTCTAACGTCCCGATATCCAAGCTTGCCTAACCTTCCCTATGATCGTCCTGAGACAAGCAAACCAAAGCGGCTACTCTAACATGACCCGTAGACAGACACCTGTGTGAACGTATCCAACTAACTCAAAGGAGAATGTGTTACGGTGCTGGAACAAAATCACAAATGGCAACAAAGAAATGCCTATTTTTGACAAGTCAGTAATCATTTACATGCTACGCTGTCAACATATTTTGACAAAGAAAAAACTGTTTTTGGGGGGGGGGGGACCACTTAAAGCTTCCAGTTAATTTGCGGGGTCAGTTTTGATATTTAATTTATAAAATGGAAAGAGTTGCCTTGTCTACACACTTAGAGCCAGCACTATCATTTAACACGGAATATTTTAGAATAAAGGGCGGATGTTTTGATAGGGTTAATATCACTTGCAAAAAAACTGCAACAATAACTCTTATTATTATTTTTGGTCAACAAGTAAAACTTGAAACTCACCCGTGGACCGGTGGACTTCTGAGCGGACGCCCGAGGGAGATGACACATCAACAGAAGTACGAAATAATGAGAAAAAGTTACAAAAACGAAGCTTCGGATGAACATCATTGACTGTCGCAGTTGAGACTATAAGAGGGGCGAGTTTGTTGTAAATGAGTTTGTTCTTTAAACTATCAGTCAACTGGGACTGATGCCTAAAACACGTTTCACCAACAAACAAAAAAAGTTCCAAATGGTAGAAAGAGCTTTCCCCCCCCAACAAAAAAAAATCCCTCTCCTCCACAGTTGTTCCTTTAGTTGCTTATTCAAGATGCTGAGAGAAAATTTACACTATATTCACATAGTGCCGCCGGTATAATGGACTTTTATGCGCTGACGGTCACCATAGTGACAGATTTGATCCACAGCGCGCTGACCAGCTGATCATCCTGATGTGTAGACTACAGGTTAAAGTACCGTTCGCTGCATCAATTGTCGCTGACTTTATAAACAAAGAAGGGGGGGGGGGGGGGGGGGGGGGGTAGCGGCATTGACTGACACTTTGTAGATCCAATAACAGCTGCGAAGTAGGGAAGGAGACTCCGCCCCTCTTAATAGACGACTAATTTCTCACACCCACCAGTACTAACGGCCCTAAGAGACAGACAGACAGACAGACAGACAGACAGACAGACCTGCGACAGACAGACAGACCTGCGACAGACAGACAGACAGACAGACCTGCGACAGACAGACAGACCTGCGACAGACAGACCTGCGACAGACAGACAGACAGACCTGCGACAGACAGACAGACAGACCTGCGACAGACAGACAGACAGACAGACAGACAGACAGACAGACAGACAGACAGACCTGCGACAGACAGACAGACAGACAGACAGACAGACAGACAGACAGACAGACAGACAGACAGACCTGCGACAGACAGACAGACAGACAGACAGACAGACAGACCTTTTTATTTGTTTATCTCAACCTGTTTTTATCTGTTACAAAACAAATTAAGAATGCACTAATAAGTGACATTGTATTTGCGATTCTTTATGTTTTTTTGGGTACTTTTTTTCCCCTTCATTTAATTTACTTGGGGGGGGGGGGGGGGGGGGGCTGGGGAGCTGATAGGACACAATCAGCTATCTATATCCTCTTCTTGTTCTTGTTCTTCAAGTCATTTCTCATAATTCACCTCTTTCTTTCCCCCTCTTCTATCCTGGATTTAGCTCTGTCTGAAAACAGCATGCGGGATAGACTGAGCCGCTGTGTGATGTCAGTGTGCATGCAAATGGTAAACAGAGCATCAAATTACAGACACTAAAATGCACACACTCGTTTCTACCATATATAGAAAGACCCCCAAAATAAAAATATATAATCAAAGGTTGTAGATTATCATAATCGAAGATTGAAGTGAGAGAGAGAGAGAGAGAGAGAGAGAGAGAGAGAGAGAGAGAGAGAGAGAGAGAGAGAGAGAGAGAGAGAGAGAGAGAGAGAGACAGAGAGAGAGAGAGAGAGAGAGAGA